>NC_069501.1:753210239-753302739 GCF_027579735.1 Bombina bombina | reverse complement strand
AATAAATATAACTTTGAAATTTAATAGAAAAAAAATATACTATTCATTTGAAGTTCAGACTAAGTTCTATTGTATAGTCTGTTTATCATTCATTTGTTGATTACGCAAATCTACTGTATTTGCTGGTCCTTTAAGCATATGTCAGTATGTGCTGTGGACAGAAGATACATTTCAGGAAAAGATATACAAAGGGAAAGAGGTTTTTTTAAATGTAATTCATTAACCCTTAACCCAAGCTGACTTATATTTACATGTAATGCTGTAGGTACATTGCCCATCGTACTGGATAGCATATATATATATATATATATATATATATATACGTTGAGGCTTTAGGAAGCTTCAGCAATCTGTTCCTGAGCTTCAGGCAATCTGTCCACATATATAATCTAGTCCAGTTATGATTAAATCTTAGCTGTCTAGGAATATGATTAGTAACAGGGGCATAGAACTGTAAATCTTGATTAATTATCCCACAACTTTTTAGTGTGTACCCTTATGTGAATATTCAGGTAGATAAGATTGTCTTGGGATAAAAGAGTTCAAGTTAGGAAGCATCAAACAGCCATTTAAAGTAATTTCACCTATACAAAAAGCACCGTTGGCTCCCTGCAAGAGTTTGATTTAAATATATTCTTTATACTTTAGCTGCTCTCAGGGCATGCATTTTTAAGCAAATGGAATATGATGGAAATGGACTAGAACCTGAAACACTTCGAGAATTTTTAGACTGTTATTTAAGGGCATGCTATGGATGCTGGAATAATTTTAAGATGTCTTCAAATAGTGTAAGTAAGTTTTAGCTTAATACACCAATACCTGTAATTTTCATTCTGCCTCTGATCTCTACTTCACATACAGCTGAAATTGGCTGCAATACAAGGTTAGAAGGACAAAGTATTTTCTGTCCATTTGATCAAAACATTATTCATTAATTCACGTCATTCTAATGCATAAGTCGTGCTTGTTGCTCTTCCACTCAAAAGTATTCAAAAGTACATTTGTTAACTACAAAAATATTACTTCCTTTAGCGGAGAAATCTTCATTTGATGTACCTAAAGACATTAATGAAGCTGGTGCATGCCACTAACCTCCAAATGTGTACGTCTGTGCATTACACATATTGGGCTAGATTACGAGTGGAGAGCAAAATTGAAGTTAAAGGGACACTGTACACTAGATTTTTCTTTGCATAAATGTTTTGTAGATTACCCATTTATATAGCCCAACTGGGAGTGTTTTTGTAACAATATATAATTTTGCATATTTTTAATAACATTGTGCTGATTTTCAGACTCCTAACCAAGCCCCAAACTGTCAGATGTATACACGCGTTTACAAACTACTGCTGGCTCCTGTTTGTCTAATTTGTCTTTCCATATGCAGGGAGGGGGGTGGGGAATGTCTGCTTCCAGCCCCTTTCACTGGGTGCTCCAGTTAACCTCATTAACACTGCAAAACTTGGAGCTTCTAAATAAAAATGTTTTAATGTTTTATACTGGATTTTTAGATCAGTATCTGTGCAAATTCTTCTTTATAGAAGTGTCTATTACATGCAGTTATATGAAAATGTATATAGACTGTCCCTTTAAGAGCACAAAAGTGCACTTTCATAGGCTCCAATTGGAGCTTCGTTCTCATGGTCACAGCAGAGAACCTAGTGAAGGGTGTAGGTCATGCAGCAATGGGCAATAACATAGACTGCAATGTAAAGGCACTTTTCAGTGCCATTTTTTTTCACATCCGCACGCTTAAAACTGCCCCTTAAAACTGCTTTGTGCAGTTATTATTTTAAAAATTAAAGCTGCTCATATTTATTATATTAATAAACGAACAATACACTGTATTTTGGGGGCAATTGGGAGAAATCTTTTAAATTAACCAGAGGTCTGACCACTGGTTAATTTTCGAGGTTGCGGTAGCATTAACCAGTCACTTGTATTGGCTGATTATTTAATGTGTGCCTAGAAACGGGCACATTTGCCTGTTTACGGGTGCACAATAAATAAGCGCTCCACTTGTAATCTAGCCCATATTGGGCTTTTGAAGGGCATTGGAAAGCATAGGAGGAGAAAATATTGTAATTAACATTTTATAGTTAGCAAATAGTATTCTTAAAAAGAGAATTACATAAAAACAGCTCCCAATAAAGTGCCCTATTACAAGTGGAGCCCTAAAAATCGC
Source organism: Bombina bombina (assembly GCF_027579735.1). Taxonomy (NCBI): domain Eukaryota; kingdom Metazoa; phylum Chordata; class Amphibia; order Anura; family Bombinatoridae; genus Bombina; species Bombina bombina. The sequence goes on along the minus strand of NC_069501.1, from coordinate 753,300,554 downwards.
TTTTGTGAAAGTGATATTTGCGCTCCACTAAGTAATACCAGTGCATGCTAATATTAACACATAAATATATATGTATATAAGCATATACATATATATTTACAAGGAACATACAGTTCCAATAGACAGCAATGTAAAGGCAGTATTTTTACCCCACACCCGCCTCTTTTAACCCCTAAAAACTGCCTAGTACTCTTGTTTTCCCTATAAAAAAAAATAAACATCCCTCTATTTTGGGGGCATTTGGTGCACTTTTAGAAAATTAACCAGAGATCTGATTTCTGGTTAATTTTCTGAGCGCTAATTGCTACCGTGAACTTGGGGTAGCAATAACCAGCCACTTGTAATGGTTGGTTATTTATTGCAACAGGCTAATTTGCCTCCTTTCCGGGTGAGTGATAAATTAGCGCTACGCTTGTAATCTAGCCCAAATGGTGTAATAATACATAATGCACTTTCATCATTTTTCTTCATATGATGGTGAGAGTCCACAAGCAATTGACGTGTGGGATTGATTTCCCGCCACTACAAGGAGGTTAATAACCCCAAACAACAAGAGCTTTTAAACCCTCTCACCTTCCTGTACTACTCAGTTGGTTATTTGCCTTTTAGAAGTGAAAGTGAAGATAGAGGCGTTCTAGTTTAATCTTATCAGGGATGCTCAGACTTACGTAAAACACATTACCCCTGGGATGTCCTGCTTCAGATTATGGGGTACAGAAGAACTAGGTTATGAGCAAAGTATCTCCCTATCAGATTTCAGCCATAACTCCCCTCAGGTGTCACAGGGACATGTACCTCAGCCTGCTCCTGTGGAATTACAGTACTTTTTTCCATATCCTCTGCTGTTACTTTCACAGCACTGGATGGGCTCTCTACTGGATACAGCTGTATGTCTTTACTGGTAAGCTCAGTGGAGTGGGTGCTTCCCTCAGGTAAGTGACTAACAGCACTCACATAGCCTGCAGGCTATTTGTAGATACAGTAAGCTGCAGGGCCGTCTTTAATATTGACTGGACCCTGGGCAAAAAATTTCTTGGGCCCCCCCATGCAATTTCGCTCTCCACCCCAACATCCCAAAAAACAACTAAATCAATTTTTTCTTAAAATTATTAGCCCAGCAAAATTGAAATACATTGCAATATGTGAAACTGGACCTAAGCAGTACTAATAAGTAAATAAATATATAAATTCCTCCACTGTGGATTCATTTAATATTCTTTTGAATGTGATTCTAGTGTGAGGTTAGCTGGTTAAAGAGATTTAGGGCAACCAACAGGAGCAAAGCAAGGTAAAGACTGAGGAGGAAGCATGGAGGTGCAGACAAAAATAAGTTTACTGACTGGAACAGCAGAACTACTATGGGAATCTGTAAAATCTGAGACAGAGAGAAAACAAAAACTATAAAAATAAAACTTACATTAATCTGTGAAGTATCAGCATGACACTATACGTCACTTCTTTGCTAGGAACAAGTTCCCTCTCACCCTGCACTAGACAATGCTGAATGGGGAGTGGCGTGTGTGCACTCACTTATTCTTCCCACTGACACCTTTCTACAAAGCACTGTTCCCCTAACAAACTTCAGTTAGTTGATCTTAGGGCCACAGCAGAAAGAGCAGGGCTAAGGGGACCAGCAGACAGGATGCTGTCTGTCCAAGGCTGGATGGATACAGTGTGGGATGAGTCACACAGTCTCAAGACTGAAGAGAGCAGTGTATGCAGCTGCACAGATGCTCAAATCCTCACGTCCTTGCCGCTCCAGCTTTCTGCTGCATGCGCCTACAGTCAGCCATACCCAGAAACAATCCCCACCACCAGAGCAGTGACCTGGTAACAGTGGTAACCCCAGTAGGACCTTTTCTGATGCAGTGGGAATGGCTGGATACCAAGTTAAGGCTTTGCATTCAGTGCTGCACAGTGCACATCTAAAACAGCACATGGCAAAAGCTTGGCATGTCACATGACACCGGCACGGTCTGGCACAGTTTAAAAAAATATATATATATAAACAGAGTACTTTTGACTGTGACAGTATTAGGATTGAATATATGTGTTCCCCATGTCACATCAGCAGATTTTTTTTTTTTTAGGACTCTTGGGCCCCTCAACAGAAACTGGGCCCTCGGCAGCTGCCCCTTTTGCCCTGTGTTAAAGACGGTCCTGGTAAGCTGTATGGCATAGCCAGGGGACTCCCTCAGACACCCTTATACTTTTATAGCGTTGGGCACAAGGTCTTGAGGCATATACACTTAAGCAAGGAGGCTTATGGTCTCTCAACATTCCCTTTAGAAGCTCATCTTAGTTAATTTTCCCATTTTGATGTTGGTGCTTTGGTGAAAGCAAGTTTCTGCAGGAAAGTCCTTTAGGCCACAGTGTCGGGCAAATAAAAGCTGCCTAATTTTTGTTCCACACTTTCCTTGTTATGGACTCCAGAGCTTGGATATCAAATCCCACACATCAAGGCTTGTGGTCTATCTCCATCATATGAAAGAAAACAAAATTTATACTTACCTGATAAATTATTTTATTTCAGGATGGTTAGACTCCACAAAACCCTGCCCTATTCTCTTTTCATGGCAGTTTTTTATTTGCACCTCTATATAACCTGCTTTGTCTTTCCTACCTATATGTCTTATCTGCTCTACTATACATTAAATTCATTTCTTTATTCTCATTTGCCCTTCAATTTCTTCTGTCTGTCATTTTCTTTAAAGGTAGAGTCTACTTGATTTTTTTTATTGTTTTAAAAGATAGAAACCCCCTTTACTAGCCATTCTCCAGCTTTGCACAACCAACATTGTTATATTAATATACTGTACTTTATAACTCTAGATCTCTGTTTCTAAGCCCCTGCAAGCTGCCTCATATCTCAGTGTATTGTATTAGTTTTTCACAGTCACACAGTGCTAGTTCACGTGTGCCATATATATAACATTGTGCTCACACCCATTGATTTATGCATGAACCAGTGCTAATTGGCTAAAATGCACTGAGATAAGGGCTGCCTGCAGAGGCATAGATACAAGTTAATTACAGTGGTAAAAGGTATAATAATATAACTGTGTTGGTTATGCAAACTGAGGAATGAGTAATAAAGGGATTATCTATCTTTTTACACAATATACATTTTCAAGTAGACTGTCCCTTTAACTCTGCATCATATTTCAAAGTCTCTATTTGGCAATCTAAGAGAAATATTGCAATTTGGTAGATTAACACTAGAGTCTATGGGGCCTATTTATCATATGTCTGTCGGACTTGATCCGACACTGCGGATCAGGTCCGACAGACATCGCTGAATGCGGAGAGCAATACGCTCTCCGTATTCAGCATTGCACCAGCAGCTCTTGTGAGCTGCTGGTGCAACGCCACCCCCTGCAGACTCGCGGCCAATTGGCCGCCAGCAGGGGGGTGTCAATCAATCGGGTTGATTTCCGGCGATTCCTGTCCACCTCATCAGAGCAAGTGGACAGGGTTATAGAGCAGTGGTCTTTAGACCGCTGCTCCATAACTTGTGTTTCTGGTGAGTCTGAAGACTCGCCAGAAACACGGGCCCACAAGCTCCTTACGGAGCTTGATAAATTGGCCCCTATTTATCTAAGACAGTTAAACAGGGCGTTACACAGAGATACAATTAGATTAACGTAATCGTTTATGTCCATTTATCATAGAGAATACACTTTTACAATGTCTTAGAATGTTTTCCATAAATAACTCATTTAAATCTCATGACAAAATTACACATAGTGGAGATTCATATTTATAAGATATTTTTATTTATAAGGTTCTTTTAGTTATCAAAGTGTTCTAACAGCAGCTATATTTAAAAAAGTAAATAAGTAGCATAATGGCTGCAGAAAACAATTTTAATGTAAAGTCAAAATTAAGGTTCCATGATTCAGACAGAACATGCAACTTTAAACAACTTTCCAATTAATTTCTATTTTCTAAGTTGATTCTCTTGAAATCCTTTGTGAAAAAGCATAACTAGGTAGGCTCTACCGGTAGCTATCTGCTGATTGGTAGCTGTACCTATATACATTTTGTCTTGTTCACCAGATGTGTACAGCTAGCTACCAATAATAATGCATTGATGCTCCTTCAGCAAACCTGATAATAGAAGTGATTTACAAAGTTGTATAAAATTGTATGCTTTATCTGAATCACAAAATAACAAAATTTGGGTTTCATGTCTCTTTAAGAAAATTATTTTAAAAAATGTTGACATCCTTTCTGGTAGGCAACTGCTTATATATGCTTTGTCTAAAGCTAACACTCAATCTATGAGCAACAATAATTCACATTTTCTCATTAGTGGAGGCTGTTGGGTAAATATTATGTATAACGGAAAAGACCCTTAGAAGTTTTCTTTCGCCTCCGATTATCACTTTTGGCGCAGTTTGACTTTTTGATGATAGTGTAATTGTTCTCTCAACAGCATTCTCCTTTTCACCTTGGTTTATTACTGTGAATGTGTTATTTACTTATATTTCATTAAGGTTAGCTTAAGAGCTCAATAGAGGTTAATGTCAATTTTGCTTTCCTCCATCTCCTAACTTTACTGAATGCCCTAAGGCTTAACATTTAGAAACACACCGGATAAAGAATCAGCCAACATTTTAACCTTTAACATAGGCTTTATTAATGCTTGTAATAAAACTGAGGTAAACACAGCACAAGATATTTTCTTGCTTCAGATTATCTAAGCAGCAATATGATTTAGTAAGCTAACAAAGTCAAATGTTGCACCCATTTCTATTAAATTAATTTTACAAAGTAAATGGCATGTCATTTATTTGTTCATTGCAAGTTAGAATAACCTTATACAGCTACAACACAATCTCCACATATCTATTTGTTATAATTATTCTTTAAACATTTTCAGAGAGTTCTATATGGAGTTCTATTAATGTGATATAAAAGTAAAAGAATATTGTACTATTGCTTGGATACAACTGTGTATTTAACCCATGCAAAGGTGTTAAAGTGACATTAAACACTAAATAAATGTTAGATAGAATGATGCATTTAAAGAAAAGATTAGACTGAGAATAACATGTAGATGTATTTTTTTAAAGTTTCATTAGCTGTTTAAATATTGACAACATAAGTATAAAGTTTTAGTATCTATAAAACAATGGGAGCTGCCATGTTGTAACTTAGGTTATATTCTCTGCTTTGGCCAATTATAGACAGTTATAAATAGGTCACCAGAGTATGAAGCCAATGGCTGTGTGGAATATAAATGTCCTGCATTTCCATTTCTAACAGTAATAATTTCAGAATGGAATTTCAGAAAAAGGGGACAAAATAAATAATGAAAGTATATTGCAAAGTGTTTAATCTCCCTTGAAACACAAGTTAAGTCTGCTCAAGACCAACCATGCACTGCTGCAACTGAGCTGAACAGAGCTGATGATTGGTGGATACACAATACACACATATACCACTACTGATTGGCTCAGCAGCAGGACTATCTGGAGCTGATTGTATGGGGGGTTAAACACATAATTCACTGCAAGCAGTAGTACAATAAAAAAAATCAGTCTAGCACTTTAAGGGCCAGATTACAGGTGGAGTGCTAAATATTGCTTTTACGAAAGCAATATTTGTGCTCCACTAAAAAATACAAGCACACGCTAATGTACACTAATATAACAAGTTGACAGCAATGTGAACACAAGCTCGCATTTGCATTGCTTGGAAGCATTGAGCTCCCAACAGCACACTTGCATAGGCTCCATACATAGCATCAGAACTAGCACAGCAAAGGGGTTGAGTAGAGCAGCGACGGCAGCATATTGTAAATATATATGTATATGAAATCTGAAGAAAGAAGAAGAAAATCAGCACTTCTAAGTCAGGGATGGACAGTTAATCTCTCTAAATATGTATACCAAAAATGAGTTAGATTAACCCCTTAAGGACCAAGGCCATTTTTCAATTTCTTTCCCTTAAAGACCAGGGTTATTTTTACATTTCTGCAGTGTTTGTGTTTAGCTGTAATTTTCCTCTTACTCATTTACTGTACCCACACATATTATATACCGTTTTTCTCGCCACTAAATGAACTTTCTAAAGATACCATTATTTTCATCATATCTTATAATTTACTATTAAAAATATTATAAAATATGAGGAAAAAATGGAAAAAAAAAACACTTTTTCTAACTTTGACCCCCAAAATCTGTTACACATCTACAACCACCAAAAAACAACCATGCTAAATAGTTTCAAAATTTTGTCCTGAGTTTAGAAATACCCAATGTTTACATGTTTTTTGCTTTTTTTGCAAGTTATAGGGCAATAAATACAAGTAGCACTTTGCTATTTCAAAACCACTTTTTTTCAAAATGAGCGCTAGTTACATTGGAACCCTGATATCTGTCAGGAATACCTGAATATCACTTGACATGTATATATTTTTTTTTAGAAGACATCCCAAAGTATTGATCTAGGCCCATTTTGGTATATTTCATGCCACCATTTCACCGCCAAATGCGATAAAAAAAAAAAGTTCACTTTTTCACAATTTTTTTCACAAACTTTAGGTTTCTCACAGAAATTATTTACAAACAACTTGTGCAATTATTGCATAAATGGTTGTAAATGCTTCTCTGGGATCCCCTTTGTTCAGAATTAGCAGACTTAAATGGCTTTGGCGTTGCTTTTTGATAATTAGAAGGCTGCTAAATGCCACGGCACATCACACGTGTATTATGCCCAGCAGTGAAGGGGTTAATTAGGGAGGATGTATGGGGCGTCTAGGGTTAATTTTAGCTTTAGTGTAGTGTAGTAGACAACCCCAAGTATTGATCTAGGCCCATCTTGGTATATTTCATGCTACCATTTCACAGCTAAATGCGATCAAATTAAAAAAAACTTAAAATATTTCACAATTTTAGGTTTCTCACTGAAATTATTTACAAACAACTTGTGCAATTATGGCATAAATGGTTGTAAATACTTCTCTGGGATCCCCTTTGTTTAGAAATAGCAGACATATATGGCTTTGGCGTTGCTTTTGGTAATTATAAGGCCGCTAAATGCTTCTGCGCACCACACATGTATTATGCCCAGCAGTGCAAGGGTTAATTAGGTAGCTTGTAGGGAGCTTGCAAGGTTAATTTTAGCTTTAGCATAGAGATCAGCCTCCCACCTGACACATCACACCCCAGGATCCCTCCCAAACAGCTCTCTTCCCTCCCCCATCCCACAATTGTCCCCGCCATCTTAAGTACTGGCAGAAAGTCTGCCAGTACTAAAATAAAAGGTATATTTAAAAAAAAAAATAATTGTATAGCATATTTACATATGCTGCTGTGTAGGATCCCCCTTAGCCCCCAACCTCCCTGATCTCCCCCAAACAGCTCTCTAACCCTCCACCTCTACCTTACTGGGAGCCATCTTGGGTACTGGCAGCTGTCTGCCAGTACCCAGTTTAGAAAAAAATGCCTTTTTTTTATAATTTTTTTTTCTGTAGTGTAGCTTGACCCCCCATAGACAAACCACCACCCCCTCCCAGATCCCTTACAATTAAAATTTTCTGCTGATCCCCCCTGTCTCCCACTTATCACCTTTTTCTGTAGTATAGCGGTTCCCATCCGCTCCCTCCCGTGCACACGCCCGCCGCTCCCCGTGCACGCGCGCGCGTCCGTGCGCGATCCCGACAACCCGCCCCCGATCCTGCCCCCTCTCTCTTCAATGTTCCATCGATGGCCGCCCACCCGCCTCCCAAGTCGGCTCCCACCCACCAACGATTGAGGCCATCGATGCCGGTGCAGAGAGAGTCACAGAGTGGCTCTCTGCATCGGATGGGGGAAAAATGTTATTACAGGATGCCTCGATATCGAGGCATCTCTGCAATAACTGTAAAGCGTCTGGAAGCGATCAGGATCGCTTCCAGCCGCTTTAATCCCCAAAGTCGTACAGGGTACGTCGCTGGTCTTTAAAGACCAGGTTGTGTGCGACGTACCCTGTACGACTCGTGTCGTTAAGGGGCTAAAATAAATAAAACAATAGGTAAATTGAAATACAATGAAACAATGGTGGTCAGTAATTAGAATCAACAAAGATAAAATTAGAATCAACAAAGATAACATTTCTAAAATTTCCAACAAAATAGGGAAATACAACAATTGATATAAAAAATTACTATAACATATAGATCCGTATGGAGATCAAAGTTTTAGAACATAGCCCAACTAACATACAGTATACTTCAAAAAACCACACTCTTACGTATATCCCAGTGTCTTTTGGCAGTCGGGTTGCATAGATAAATGTGTAAAAAGGTTGTTAGACTATACTTGAATCCAAACCGAGGTGTATGACGCTCTCCTGGGGGTTTATCAACAAGAAGGAGTGGAAATGCTTCCATTTTAAGCAGGTGCAGACCTAAAGACTGCTCTTACAAACCGCTAACTACTAACCGCAGAGGATTCCAGCTAAAAGTACCCATGCTGTATTGGGGACGGCTCACTCAGAGACCACTATCAAACAGCTGATACTGTCAGACTAAGAGGTGGACTGGGAGTCAAAAGGCCACGGTATCACCTAATGCAAAGGCACAGATTTAAGGCTTAACTGATTTTATTTCTGATACGCTCAATACCTATTGTTTTGATGTTTTTCTTATGTTATTAAAGCTTCTCACTTGAGTACATTTATGTTTTTCAGTCAATATATGTTTATATAAATATATTTATGTGTTAATTTGTGTATATACACATACTAACACTTAAATATATGTATATAAGCATATACATATATATTTACTGGGAACACACAATTTACATAGACCACAATGTAAAGGCACTTTACTGTTGTGCTGTTTTTTTCTAACACCCCACACACGCCACTTTTAAAGGGATAGTAAACACCAAAAATTTTATTGTTTAAAAATATATATCATCACTTTATTACCCATTCCCCAGTTTTGCATAACCAACACTGTTATAGAAATACTGTAAAATGCATTCAGATAAGATACGGCCTTCAAGGGCTTAGAAATTAGCATATGAGCTATGAATAGGGTTGCCACCCAGTCAGTATTTTACCGACACGACCGGTATTTTTACGGTTCATGTCAATGTAGAAAATAAAGAATAAATATTGAAAGAAAGCCCCTGTCAAAGTGAAACTTCTTCTGAGTGTGAATAATAATAATTATAAACAAATGAGCATTTAAAATCAGTCCTATCAGCTTTAGTTTTTGAGTTATGCTGTTTAATTATTTATGCAAATGTGTGTTAATTAGCATGGCCAGTATTTTCTTCCTTTTAGAACCTATTAAAGTTCTTTAGATTGTTACCTGGGAGATTTGTTATGTAATTGCAATTGTGCTAAGTGGTTTCTGTAACCTGTATTCTTAAACAAACCATACCCAATCCAATGCAATGCAATGTATCATTAAAGGGACATTAAAAACAAAGTCCATTTATTAGCATAGTAATGAGTAGATCCCCACCTCTGTCTAGCCAAGGGTGCCGCCATGTTGAAATTTGCCTTACATTGTATTCCAGTTAAAACCTTCAGTTTAACCTACGATCCAAAATGGTGGCACCCATGATTAGAGAGAGGAGGTTGAGATGCATTTAGGGCTAGATTACAAGTGGAGCGCTAATTTATTGTGTTTCAGTAAACAGGCAAATTTGCCTGTTTATGGGCGCACAATAAATAACCAGACATTAAAAATGGCTGTTTATAGGGACAGTCAACACCAGAATTTTTGTTGTTTAAAAAGATAGATAATACCTTTATTATCCATTCCCCAGCTTTGCATAACCAACATTGTTATAATAATACATGTTTTACCTCTGTAATTACCTTGTATCTAAGCCTCCTTAAATTGCCCCCTTATTTCAGTTCTTTTGACAACTTCACGTGCATGAGCTCAGTGTTATTTATACAAAACACACAAACTAATGTCCTCTAGTGATAAAAAACTGTCAAAATACATTCAGATTAGAGGCGGCCTTCAAGGTTTAAGAAATTAGCATATGAGCCTACCTAGGTTTCACTTTCAACTAAGAATAACAAGAGAACATGCCCTATCTGAATCATGAAAGTTTATTTTGGACTTGATTGTCCCTTTAAGCGCAACTAAAGCTCTAAAGCTCTGAACTTAAATTTAAATTTTAAAAATGTCCCCCAATTACCCCCAAAATAAAGTGTGTATAATAAAAAAATACCTGCATCTTTAAGTTTTTAAAAATATAACTGCACAAAGCAATTTAAGGGGTTAAAGTGTGTGGATGTGGGGTGTTAGCAAAACAATGGCACTAAAAAGAGCCTTTACATTGCGGTCTATGGGGACTATATTATTCCTATAAATGTATATGTATATGCTTATATACTTATATATTTATAGATGTATACATAAATCTTGCTGCCCATCGCTGCGCTAGGTTCTCTACCATTTCTCATGGCATGAGAATAAGGCTCCCATTGGAGCCTATGGAAGCATTTTCTAGTGAGCGCAAAGCTTTCCTGCAAGGCAAACGCAAGGTTGCGCTCGAATTGTGCTCAACCACATTTACGTACACCAGTATTACTGAGTGGAGCACAAATATCACACTTGCAAAATCGCAATTTTACTCTCCACTAGTAATCGGGCCCTTAGTGTTTAATTTCCCTTTACAATGCTTCGTGTAAAATTCTGTATGAAAAAAAAGTTTTCTACCAATGCTTTTCCAAAAACATTATTTCCGAAAATTAGAGGATTCAATGTATTATTTGCTAGTACTTTACACGAACCATACAATATTACCTTTATTTGAAAACTACACAAAATTACTCAATGAATGATACAACATATATTAAAGAGTGAACTAGAACTAGATATTCAGCTAAATGATCTGAATTTTTGGTCTTTAAATAAATATAGGTAGTGTTTAGTTTTCTTTTTTCTTTTTTTTTTTTTAATTACTGCAGGAAAAACTTGACCAGCATTCCACATTGAGCAAATCAACTGCAGTATTCCATTTAATCAAAAAAACTTTGTTGCATGAGTCTGGATTTAAAAGTTGAACACTCCCAAATGTTCATATCTTGGATGTTTGGATGACTTTTTTAATGTAAAGCTCATGTTAGATCCCATGTAATCAAACACAAGTACTTCTTGAAAACATTGGTAGTTCTTGTTCTTAAATATGACCAGAAGAATAATTGTTTAGAATTGCAGTTATGTGTCTGGATGTTTTTTTTTTTTTTTAAAAAAAGTTAATTTTTAAATTACCAAAATTATGTGAAATTGTGAATTACATGGGATGAATTAATATTAGTTGAATAAAAACATTCAGATAGCAACTTGGAAAACTAAGTTCTTAATACCTAGGAGAGAGGAACAACACTATATTCGCAGCAAGAGGTACAGGAGCCGCATCGGAACACTCCTTCAGGGTAAAGAATTGGGGGGGGGGGGTCAGACTTTCGCTAGAACTACTGACCGCAATACAAAAGCCAGGTAAAGAAGGAGAGTGGATAGCATCCGGGCTCAATGACGTACCTGCATAACTTACACAACGAACTGGAGTTCCACAGTTATAAATGCTATTACCGGTAATTGGTGAAGATAATTTTAAACACTGCATTCACTGACTTCTAGATATCAGATGCAAAAAGACTATATCCACTGCCACAGTAGTTTTAATGTACACAAATTAAATACTTAAAGTCCTGGACACTACTGTTTAAAACTTAATTCAAGACTGTCTGAATTAGAGCAGTGTCTGTACGAGACTGCTTAAAACAGAGAAGTATCTATATGCACAATTAGATACTTTCTAACAAAGACATTTATTTTATTTATCTTGTTACTACTCATTTTAGCTAAATAACATATCAATAATAACTCTTTTTTCTTGCTAACTCCATTAAGTGTACTAACTTTTAATTAAAGTATTGCATTTTCTATACTAGATATATCGCACTGAAAGGTTTTAAGTTATTTTAGTTATTTTTTGAAAAACTCATCCGTTTAGCAATTCATTTTTATTAGCCATTCAGACCAAATAATTAACATTTATGTGGTCAATCACATGATGTTCATTAGCCATTTAGACCTAATAATTATCATTTATGTGGTCATATGATGTGTTTAGAGGTTATTAATTGCAATTAATTAAAGGCTCATTTAACTGTAACTTGTATTTCATATTAACTCAGAGTAAAATTACTTTTTTTTATAAAATAGACATTTGCATTTGTTTTTTTTATATACTAGTAAGATTGGGAGTATAATATTTCCAAAACTAAGAGAAGAAATGTTTTTATTATAAATACATATTCTTTTTATATATATATATTTACTCTTTTGAAATCACATTAACGAATAGATTATTTAATACTATTTGATATTTTAATTCAGACGTCCAATTATATATACATTAATCCATTTACAGTAGTATAGCATTTTAAGATAAAGTATTTCCTGTTTAGGAAACACTAAGGCACAATCAGAAATACCCCTTTTTGTGATATAGAATTATCTAAGCTTTATATAATACAAAGCAAACTTTAATGACCTGAAATGTTTTGACCAGCCATAGTATAAAAGAGAAGAGAACCAGTACATTCAAAATAATACCGTGATGCCCTCCCCCCACAGCAATGACCAGTCCAGAAAGAACTGTTATTGTAAAGGTAAAAAAGTTACCTCATAGAAGAAAAGTGTGGGTGGGTGGGCGGCCGGAGCCACGGAGTTAGCGATCTGCTTTCCTTACAGATAGGGTAAGTTTAACATAATTATTTTTATAAAACGATGACTGAAGTTAATGTTTATTATTAGTGATGGTAAATCCTAGAGTTTGTTATAAGCTTGGGTTTACCATCACTTTATCTTCATATATAGCTTGTTTGTTAATCTTCCCTACTGATTTCTTTATTCCGAGAATAATGATATAAAGGCTATTTTAACAACAACGTCATACCTAATTTTGTTACATTGCTATCTTTAAAAAAACTATCCATTAGCACAGAGGAAACATGGCTGAGAATGCATCTAAAGTTTATCATTTAATTTTTTTCCGGGGTAACAGCCCATTGTAATGACTCCTAACCTGTAGGCTGGAGATACAGGCTCAGATCTACTAAAGACCGGATGGACAGGGGTGTAAATCTTTGCCCCTGTAAGCCCAGCATCGTATCTAGTGGATAGCAATATACTGCCCGCATGTATCATTGCACACTACAGCTAGTGTGCAAGGCCACCCCCTGCTTGTGTCCAACCAATTGCATGCAAACAGGGGCTGTCAATCTCTTTGGTCAGAAAAGTTTGGGGGCCGTTTGAGATACACCACATAAAGGTTGGCGCAATTGGTTAAGATACAGCAGTCTGATGACTGCTGCTTCTTAACTCTCGGCTGCAGGCTCGCTTATGTGAGCCTGCGGTGAAGATGCTAGCAGCTTCATAAATGGAGCCCACTGTTTAATTTTGAAATGCAAGTACGAAAACAAAGTGATTTTTCCATAGTAATAGGAAAGTATATACTTAAAAAAAAATCTTAAAAATGTTGATCTCTGAAAAATGTTTCCACATATGTATATGATTAATATTATTTTTCTTTACACTGAACATACACACACAATTGCAATATGTCTATTTGAAGCTAAAAAAAATGGGTCTGTTAAAGATATTTTCATACATTTCCTAAACATTTCTCACAAAGCCATATGCAGAAGTAACTCTGAAATAAATCCAGCATCAACTTTAAATTAGTGATACATGTAGTGATGTCTGCAGAATGAAACCCAACATGTATGGTGCCGGATTTGTTGATAAAGAAGAGTTATAAACATTTGAAAACAGAAATTTATAATGGAGACCAAGAATGTGTAGCAATAATGAATTATTTATATTGGTCTCAAAACTATCAGACTTATTGAATGTATATGTTATAAGGGACATGCTAACTGTACACTGAATTGAAAGTAATGTAGTATATATGTAAAAAGTGGACTAAGAAATATTACATGAATATTTAAGATCTGCCATTGTATCTTTATTTGTTACATCTATTTATTACTAATCCTTGCAAATGCTCTTTCTTGTAGTAAAGTTTAAACAATTACAAAATAGCCTGCACTGCATTGTGCCCCTAATCCTTGGCTTGATGTCAAAACTTCAGTTATCACTGAACCAAATAAGCTTGATCAGTATGATTACAAGTATCACGCTAAACCTAGCACAGGTCACGTTAAGCTTTATTACAACCACACTAACTTGCATTACAAGCTGAAATTAAACATAATTTGTACTGGTATGGTTAGCGTGACAGAAGACCTAGTGTAAATTGTAAGGGATAAAAAAAAAGTTGCACCAAGCACAACATAAGTACATTAAAATGAAGTGTTACATGTGTATTTTTATGTGTTGATATATTTATATATGTAGACAAATACACATATGAACATATACACATTTATATGCATATAAACACATACATATCCTTTACAATCCTTTCCACTCAAATACCTTTATTTCATTTAAATACTTTTATTAGGTTTTACTGTGTTTTAATATAAATATTTCACAAACCAATGTTCTTCACATGGAAGAAAATGTTCTTTGTATTTTGTATTATATATATATAAATCAGATATACTGTATATACAAATATAAATTTAAAAATAAAAAGAACATTTGAATGTCAAATATTCATAACTATTTTGGGCTTTAGCACAGTTGGTCTAACATGGTTTCGGGTTAGTGCATGAGCAATAAGTGTTTTTTTTTTAAAAAAAAAAAAAAAAAAAAAAAAAAAAAAAAAAAAAAAAGCGCTCTATATAATCTAGGGGGAGAAAAAGTTATCACGGTCAATATATCTGTCCTGAAGTTAGCGTGAATCTGGTTTCGCTCACGTGCTTACTTTTTTCTTTCAACTTGTTATATGTGTGCTAACCCACATTAAAAATTTACTTCCAGCGGTGTTAGTGAGCGAGCAAAAAAATATATATTTTTAACGCCACTAATCTGGCACATTGGCAGTTGCCTTGCATTGCAACACATACACACAGGTCACGTGCTGCAGCTTCAGAAGCTACCCAGAATGCCCTGTACCCTACATATACATGTAAAATACAGCAAAACATAAGCAGCACTTCAAGTCTTTTGCAGTCAATTAAGTAGGATGAAAATTACTATTAGATATAACTTCTAAGAGACCAGACTGTAAAGAAAATTATCTGTGCATAAAATACAGCAACCTTTTGCTGGCAATAGTGATTATAAGAATCATTATCATTATTACATTATACTATATTATAATAATAATAATATAATAAAAATATTTCTGAAACTCAGCATTTATTGTACTTATTACTTTTTAGTACAGAGAAAGTGTTAATGGATATCTTGTGACATAACAGTATCAGCGTTTTCTTTTTTTAAAACTGCTAATTAAGATTTATCATTTAAATAAAAATGACAAGTCATCTCGAATGAAAATTGCAACATTTTAAATATTTACAGAAACATTTTGAGTGGTTGCAACAACCAAGAAACTGTCACGCCGCTCCCGTTGCCCTGCTCTGGCTGTTGCCAGGGACACGGCAGTTGCTGTGAGCGTGAGGCGATAACGTCATCGCTGCATGTCTATTCCCCTCTCAAGCCGGTTGGATCCTTTGAAGTCCTCCTTGGCGCCTATGTAAGTACCTGCATAACTTGCATACACTGCCCAAGTACAGGACTTACTGTGTGTGCGCCTGGGTGTTACTTATTGCTGGATTGCCTTACTGTTACTGAACTCTGCCTGTCTGACCACTCTGCTGTTTAACCCCTGAATTGCTGGATTGCCTTATTGTTATTGAACTCTGCCTGTCTGACCATTCTACTGGTTTACCCCATAACTGCTAAACTGCCCGGCATTACCTTTAGTCAGGAACAGGCAGAGGTCAGCAACAATTCTACTGGTTTACCCCTGAATGGCTAAACTGCAGGATTGCCTTTTGTTGCTGACCTCTGCCTGTTCCTGACCATTCTACTGGTTTATCCCTGAACTGCTAAACTGCTGGATTGCCTTTCTGTTGTCGAGCTCTGCCTGTCTCTGACCATTCTCTGCCTTAACCTTATTGCCGTGAAGGACTACGCTGTCTACTGTGAGTACTGCTTACCTCATTTCTTAAACTGACTTTGCTCTGGGATATTTCCTTATCCTTCCACTTGACGCTGGGATAAGAAGACTACTGGCCAAGTTTGGCCTGATAGGGTAATATCCCATGAGCATTACATTATACTTGGGCCATGGGCCCACATGAGGTAGCAAGAGCAGTCTATCTTCAGGGACAGACCCTGGGACCCATGCCATACACTTGCAGAATGTGGATTCTAAACTAGAGGCTATAACCCCTATGCTCTCCTCACTGGTTGCAGAGAAAAATGCTGCTCCTGTTCCCACACAGCCGGTCTCTGCTGCTAGTGCTGCAACCTCCCCCCCCTGTTTCCGGTAGTATACCTCGGATACCGTTGCCTTAAAAGTATGATGGTACTACCGACTGTAGGGGTTTTCTCAACCAATACAGGCTACACTTCCGCAATGACCCTCATACCTTCCAGTCTCATCAGTCAAAGGTCACTTTTATCATTTCTTTATTGAAAGATAAGGCTCTAGCGTGGGTCTCTCCCCTTTTGGAATAGAGTGCTCAGCTCCTGAACGATGTAGATGCGTTCATTTCTGCATTATCTTCCGTATTTGGGACCTCTGGCCGCACGTCTGCTGCAGAATACTCTCTCTTGGATCTCCGCCAGAGCAATAGATCTGTGGCACAATACGCCATTGAGTTTCGCACCTTGGCACATGAGACCAGTTGGGATGGCAGTGCTCTCAAGGCAGCCTTAAGGAGAGGCCTGCATGAGTGCATCAAGGATGAGCTCACTTACCGTGATGTTCCATCTTCCCTGGATGAATTCATAACACATTCTCGCTTTCAGGAGAGACAAGCTGAGAGAGGGAGAACTAGCAGAATCCTTCCCTTGCGTCGTCCTACCTGTCCAGTCTCTAGTCTATCCCCTACCCCTTCAGCACCTCCAGTTACCACTGAAGAAGAACTCCTGTATCTCTCCTCCCTTAAGCCCTCTGAATCTGAACAACAGAGAAGAAGGAGATTAAGACTATATTTCACTACTAATTCCCCTCACTCTTCTCAGATCTTGGCACCAGTTACCCTTTTCTTTCTTCAGAATTCTGTCCATGCTCAAGCCTTTATTGATTCAGGGGCAGCTGGAAATTTCCTAGATTACTGTTTCATGATTCATGCAGGGTTGCCTCTTTTTCAGAAAACTATGTCTTAAAATAACCACTCTGGATGACACTCCTCTTGGATCAGGTTTAATTCTTTTCTAATCAGCACCCTTAACCATGACAGTGGGAGTCCCACATACTGAACAGTTGCAGTTCGATGTCATTCATTCTACTGCACAACCAGTTATCCTTGGTCTTCCTTGGCTGCGTAAACACAATCATCAATTCGATGGGACTGAGGGTCAGTTGGCCTCCTGGGGTAAATCCTGTTTTCACTCCTGCCTGGCTAAGGTTACTCTGCTGCATCACATCCCTATAACCAGCCTTCTGACCCCTTCTAATCTTCCCTCAGTTATCCTTGGTCTTCCTTGGCTGCGTAAACACAATCCTCAATTCGACAGGACTGAGGGGCAGTTGGCCTCCTGGGATAAATCCTGTTTTCACTCCTGCCTGGCTAAGGTTACTCTGCTGCATCACATCCCTATAGCCAGCCTTCTAATCTTCCCTCAGTATATGCAGAATTTACGGATGTCTTTGAAAAGAAAGCAGCTGATGTGCTGCCACCTCACCGTCCTTACGACTGCAAAATTGACCTCTCTCCTGGAGCCCCACTTACTAAAGGGACGACTTATCCGCTCTTCAAAGCTGAAACCAAGGCCATGGAGGAATATATCCAAGAGAACCTAGCTAAAGGCTTTATTTCTCCCTACCTCCACTCCTGCCGGGGGCTGCCTTCTTTTTTGTCAGTAAAAAAGGATGGTGGTCTCAGACCCTGTAGCGACTACAGAGCCCTAAACAACATTACAATCAATAATTGTTATCCTATTCCTTTGATCACTGAATTATATGATTCACTCCTAAATGCTTGCTACTTTAAAAAGTTGGATCTATGTGGACGTACAATGTTATTCTTATCTTTCCGGGACATGAGTGGAAAACTGTCTTCAACACGAAATCAGGGCAATATGAATATCTTGTAATGCCTTATGGGTTGTGCAATGGCCCTGCTATCTTCCAAGCATTCATCAATGATGTCTTCCGTGACCTCCTTAATCGCACTATCATCGTCTATTTGGATGATATCCTCATATTCTCCTCCACCCTTGAGGAGCATCATGTGCATGTAAAACAGGCCCTTCTTCACCTCAGAAACAATTCTCTGGTACACAAGCTGGAGAAATGCGAGTTCAGATTCAGTTCCTTGGCTATGTCATCTCAAAGGGGGGTTTTGCCATGGATCCTACAAAGCTAACCATAATTCTGGAATGACCTCCACACATCTCATTAAAGGAACTACAGAGATTCTTGGGGTTTTCCAACTATTATCGCAAGTTTATAAAGAACTTCCAAATCGTTGCTCCACTCACTGAGCTGACCAAACAAAACAGAGACTGCAAGAATTGGTCTCCTGTAGCTATGGATGTTTTCTCTCATCTGAAAAAGGGTATTTTGTTCTGCTCCTGTGCTCCACCATCCTTATCCTGATCTTCAGTTCACTCTAGAGGTTGATTCCTCTAAGATAGGAGCTGGTACATTCTTAACCTCAATCCTCGACAGGCCAGATGGGCCCTATTCTTTCCCCGTTTTAACTTTATAGTCTATTACCTTCCTGGGACCAAAAATAAAAAAGCTGATACCCTTTCCCATCAGTTTCCTCCGTCTAATGACTCTTCTGAAGCTTATCGAAAACATCATACCTCCTTCCTGTGTGGTTGCTCAGCTCAACACCTCTCTTCTTCAAAGACTGCAATGTGCCCAGTCAAGAAAACCTTCTGAAGCCCCTGATGCTTCTGAGGACCTTTATGTTCCTCCCAACTGTCGCTCTCCTGTGCTATCCTGGGCTCATGACAGCAAACTGTCAGGTCAGCCTGGTTTGACAAGAACCTTTAAACTCCTTTCCCAACATGTGTGATGGCCTACCATGAAGTTGGACTCTCAGGATTATGTCAAGGCTTGTTAGACTTGTGCTGTTGATAAGATTCCCTGTTCCCTACCTCATGGCCTACTTCAAACATTGTCCATACCTAAACAACCACGGACACACATAGCCATGAATTTTGTTGTAGACCTCCCTCCTTCTGACCATCATACAGTCATCTGGTTTGTGGTGGATCGATTCTCCAAACTTACTCATTTTGTACCTTTACCTAAGTTACCTACAGCCTAAGAATTCCCCACTCTTTTTCTGTTACATGTGGTACGCCTCAGTGGTATGGCTCCATGGTATACCTGTAAATATTGTCTTTGACAGAGGACCTCAATTTATTTCTACCTTTTTGAGAAGCTTTTGCAAATTGTTTGGAACCACTGTTTTTTTGTCCTCTGGTTATCAACACCAGACTAATAGGCAGACAGAGAGAACCAATCAGGATCTTGAAGCTCATCTCAGAACATATGTCAATTCACAGCATACTAATTGGTCTGGGTTGTTACCCATAGCTGAACTGACAAAGAACACTCATTGGCATTCTTCTATATGATGCTCTCCTTTCCAGGCCACAGATGGTTATCAACCTCATGTTTTTCCTCTTTCTGCTCAATCCACAGGAGTCCCTGCTGCAGAACATCGCTTCACTGACCTCACTACCCATTGGCAACGAAT
Organism: Bombina bombina; assembly: GCF_027579735.1. NCBI lineage: Eukaryota > Metazoa > Chordata > Amphibia > Anura > Bombinatoridae > Bombina > Bombina bombina. The sequence continues at coordinate 753,280,712 of NC_069501.1, read as the reverse complement.
ACGTTCTCAGTTACACTCGATCATCTCCAGATACAAGAGGTTTGCCAATCATCATTGAGATATTTGTGCCTTTGTTGCAGGCGATCGTGTCTGGGTGTCTACCCGACATATCCGCTTACATCAACCTTGTCACAAATTAGGACCTTGGTATATTGGCCGTTATAAAGTCCTCAAAAGACTTTCTCCTGTGGCCTTGCCTCAGACCTTGCACATTCACCCAGTCTTTCACATCTCCTTGCTCAAACCCTACATCACAAATAGGTATACTCAACTCAGACATCCTCCTCCTCCACTCCTAATTCATGGAAAATCAGAGTATGAGGTTGCCAAAATCCTGGATTCCAGAATCAGGCAGCTCTAATACCTCATACACTGGAAGGGATATTCTGTGGCGGAGTGTTCCTAGGTCCCTGTCCATAATGTGCATGCTCCATCTTTGGTCTTCATGTTCCATGCTGCTCACCTTTGTAAACTGACTTTGGTTCCCAGGGGGAACCCTTGAGTGGGGGGCTATGTCACGCTGCTCCTGTTGCATCGCTCTGGCTTTTGCCAGGGTTGCGGCAGTTGCTGTGAGCGTGTGGTGATGATGTCCTCGCCACACATCTATTCCCCTCTCAAGCCGGTTGGATCCTTTTAAGTCCGCATTGGTGCGAATCGGTAAATAAGTACCTGCATAACTTACATACACTACCCAAATATAGGACTTACTGTGTGTGCTCTTGGGTGTTACTTATTGCTGTATTGCCTTTTTGTTACTGAACTCTGCCTGTCTGACCACTCTGCTGTTTAACCCCTGAACTGATGGAAGAAAAGAAAGAAGGGCGCCTCCTAGTGTAGCCAATACAATGATGTGATTTATTAAAAATGTGAATATAATACTCACAATTTATAAAGGCAAAGATAATGCCTAGGAAAGCGGCCTGAGAACTTGCAGTGTCCCAGCAAACTGTGCACCGAAGCAGGCTGCTCCTTCCAGAACCAATGACAGGATTCAAAGATCTAAGATGAGGAGGAAAGAAGGGCGACTCCTAGTGCAGATCAATGAGATTTTCATGACCCAATATAAAACCCAAGGAACAAGGGTACTCATGTTTAGCAAAGCACCCCAGGGTGCAGATGACACCTACTGTACTATTATAGTGGCCCAGTACACATAGCCATCGGTTATCCCTGGTAAATTAGTTAATGCCTGAAGAAACGGTGCGGTAGAAGCCAAGAAACGCGTAGCAAATAGTACCTATGTTTTTATTCATTGTACTGTGTATTTTTGTCATTTTTAATATAAACTTTTTACATTTGAATGAAGCACTTTTTGGAGTCTCCTTGATATATTCACGGCTTATGCACACCAGAGTTTACATTTAACTAATTTACCAGGGATACCGATGGTTATGTGTACTGGGCAACTATAATAGTCCCTTGGGTGCTTTGCTAAACGTGAATACCCTTGTTCCTTAGGTTTTATATTGGGTCACGAAAATCTCATTGATCTGCACTAGGAGTCGCCCTTCTTTCCTCCTCATCTTAACCCCTGAATTTCTGGATTGCCTTATTGTTACTGAACTCTACCTGTCTGACCACTCTGCTGTTTAACCCCTGAATTGCTGGATTGCCTTATCGTTACTCAACACTGCCTGTTCCTGACCATTCTACTGGCTTACCCCTGAACTGATAAACTGCTGGATTACCTTTTGTTGCTGACCTCTGCCTGTTCCAATCCTGACCATTCTACTGGTTTACCCCTTAACTGCTAGATTGCCTTTCTGTTGCCGAAATCTGCCTGTCTCGGACCATTCTCTGCCTTAACCTTATTTCTGTGAAGGACTACCCTGTCTACTGTGAGTACTGCTTACCTCATTTCTTAAACTCACTTTGTTCTGGGATATTTCCTTATCCTTCCGCTTGACGCCGGGATAAGAAGACTTCTGGCCAAGTTTGGTCTGATGGGAAATATCCCATGAGCATTACAGAAACAGAGTGGAAGAGGTTTTATTGTTGGTTTTTGCAAAAGGTTTTGACTTTGAGAGATGCCAAAATTTATATATTTTAGAGTAAATTTTCAATTTGCAACTTGTTTCAAATCAAATCTGAGCAAATTATGTATAAAGAGCAAAAAAATAATTGGTGTCCTTAAAAATTTCACAACAATGAAAGACTTGTTTATAAATATATAAAAACACTGTTTCTTTTCAGCTATTCTTACAAGGTAAAGGTAACATATCAGGATTATTCCAGATGGTTAGGCATATGTTTGCTTTGGCAAAGAAAAATATTTTTGCATACCACGTATTTTGCATAAAATTAAAAATAACATACTTTGTGATAGATGATTGGTTGAAATATGGTATTTATAAATACTTAAACAAATAAGTGTGCTTGTAAATTCAGATGTGGACAACATACTATTTATTACTGCATCTGAATTTACACTTATATTTGTTATTATCATTAAAAGGCTATAACAACTAATAAATACACAGATAAATATGCACAATGCTTTGCTGAACCAATCAGAAGCAACATACTTATGTGTACACCAATCTCTGACTTTGTATTGTTCAGAAAGGAGAGTACATTGTGTGTATCTTTATTTGTGTATACAACTCCTTTACAAACATGAAAGACATATTGAAAAAATAAAATTATCTAATTAAAATTTTTTTTTATTGTTACAGTTTTATGTTATTTATTTCCATAAAATATCTTTCTTGCAGCCATTGTTTGTGCACTATATTTACATAAATATCTAAAAGAATACAGAGCCCCTGTTGAAACACAAAGCAGGTAGTTAAAGCAATACTGGGCTCAATTCACTAAGCTCCATTAGGTCAGAGCATTTGTTGAAGCAACAACAAACTTAATGATCCATGGAATAACCTAATGAGATGAAAAAAAGAGGTAGCATTTTCTACAATAACAGTTTGGTATTGCATTTTCTGTGTTATATCCTACCACATATTCATGAACATAAAATTTTACTTGCTAAACTGAAAATTGAAAACTACACCAATTTTAAATACTAAAAAGCTACAGACCGGAAAACTGCAAACATTTTCCTAAAAGAGATAAATAACAAAAGTAGTAATTAACGTGACATTCAAGCAAAAATGCTGTATCACAATTGTCATAATTTTATAACAAATTGCAGAATATAAACAGATAAAAATAAATTGCATGGTTATGACAATAAATAAAAAAAAAAACTGAACAGCACAATCAAGCACAGTAAGTGAGCTAACCTACAATATCTGCTGATTGAAAATGTTGCTAAGTGCAGCACCGGGCAAAATAAGGCAGAATAAATTATAGTACAAATAAACAGTGAATTGCAAAAGCAAATAGCATAGAATTATCTTTTTTTTTTTTTTTTTTTTTTTTTAAAAGAGGTGGCACAAATAGAAGCTAACAGTGATGGAATTTTTTCAATGTGTAATGCACAATAACAGTCTTGTATTATGGTAGCTACAACATTAACTTCCAAACTCATAATGTTTGCTGCAATAATTATCTGGCAGAATATCTTGTTATCCTCTGTTGTTTCAAAGTGACTATTGAAAACCGAGTAAAAATGTGACTGATTCAATTGAGGTACACACTGTAGAGTACAAAGGAATCATTGAAAATTACTTATTTCAGTGTAACATATAAAAATATAAAAAACTAGCATGTGGATGGAATATAACTAATTATAGTATTTTTTAATATAATTTTTTGCTTTAAAAATGTTTCTAAAGGAATATTTAACTAAAAATGTATGCATGAATAAAACACTTTACAATGCACTTTCGTTATTTATTTTGCCTACTTTTTCTGTAATTTAACTCTGAAAAATATGTTTCCACTCTGCCTGGAGACTAAAGTGCATTCAGGGGAATGCAGAACCTTGACATTCTTACAAAATGTACAGTGATTGGTTTATATGTACAGGAGCTCATTTATTTTGGTCTCCAATTGGCCACAGCAAAGGAAGTATGATAAACACAATTCAAGATGTTCCTCAAAGAGTTTGCACTGGTTCTGCAAAACTGTAACAAAATTACAGTTTAGAATGCTTTCAAAATATACAAACAGAGAGTTGCAATAGCACTACACAAATAATGTGGGGATGCTGTATGTGGCTTATATTATGGTATACCTTCGGGCTAGAGTGCAAAATTTACAAAGTTGAGTCAAAAAAGTTTGACTGGAAAGTATGCACTTTTAAAGCACTTCTGTCTCCCCTTATATTGAGGACATCATTTTGCAAGGAGTGGAAATATGAGTAGATTTCACTATATAGCTTAATGCAATTACTTCAACAATGGTGTAGCTAACTGTGTAATGGTGGAATAATTTGGCAGTATAAGGCTACACATAGATGGGACTGCTTCATATCACTATCTCTGTATTTGATTACGAAACATCCAGAACATTTATTGGTGTAGTGCATAATTATATGCAGGCATTTATAACAACTACACAGTTGTACAGGAAACACACAATAGTAACACCGGAGCAACCATCAAGCAATTTCACTCAATAAGCTACTGACATTCTGTGAACATATACAGCACTGCAATTGAGCTAATGGTGAAATATTTTTCACAACAATATCTGTGAAACACTGGTTCAAGTGCACAACCTCAATTAAAACTTCCACAAAAATACCAGATATTTGAATGATAGGTACCTAATAGCAGGGCCAGACAATTGATGTATACATTTATTTAATCAGCTCTGAATATTTTGTGGATGTGTATAGTGTTGCACATTAATCTATTGTGAAACTTATTTGTTACTTTTGTGACAATTTATTGTATAACATCTTTTACAACCATGAGTCTTTTGCTGCATAAAACCCTCATACAACTATATTTTTATTAACGCTCAAGCCAGGACCACCTAGCTATAGGTAATTACAATATTAGACAACACCAGTAAAGAGGCAGAGCATCCATACCGGATAAATAATAGGTGGACTCATGTAATTACTAGAAAATTAATAATGGATTAATTCAAAATTGAATTATATACTTATTAACCTGCTATTCTCTGCAGGCTTCATGCACATTTTTTAACCATCTTAAGGTGACCTACACCCTATGGGGCATATTTATCAAGCTCTGTATGGAGCTCGAGGCCCCTTGTTTCCGGCAAGCCTTCAGGCTCGCCAGAAACAGAAGTTATGATGCAGCAATCTAAAGACCCCTGCTCCATAACTTGTCTGCCTGCTCTGAGGCGGCGGACAGAAATCAACTCAATCAAATACGATTGGGTTGATTGACACCCCCTGCTCGTGAATCTGCAGGGGGCGGCATTGCACCAGCAGTTCACAAGAACTGCTGATGCAATGATAAATGCTGACAGTGTATGCTGTCTGCATTTATCAATGTGTAGCGATGTGCAGCGGGCATGATACTCTACTTAGTATCATGTCCGTTTGCACATTGATACGTATGCCCCTATCAATCTATAACGCATTACTTTATAACCATTGGACCACATTGTCCAACAACCACATTTATCCATCAACTTTCCATTTGCAAATACCCACTCTACCCTGGGTGATAATAGATTAATTGTCAAACTAGTCAAATACAACATTCCATACATACCAGCCATCTTTACTAGTGTGCAGCTACTCAATAACAGGTATAGAGATTCCCAATAGCCACGGGTACTCTATAATGCCTTTACATCCCTAATGTTGATAGGCCCCATGTTTATTATTATTCTATTATAAACACATATACATCTCTACAGTTATTATCTGATCACCAGCAGTGCAAAACAGTATTGTGATAATGCATATTTTAATCTCTTTTGTGGTTTTAATTTTACACTTTTGTTTTTAGAAAAAAAGTTTTGAAATAAGTTAAGTTTTAATAAAAAACAAGTTTTCCACTCCTTGCAAACTGTCCTCAATATAAGGGGAGACAGAAGTGCTTTAAAAGTGCCTACTTTCCAGTCAAACTTTTTTGACTCAATTTTGTTAGCTTTCAAAATATAATCTGAAATACAGGCAATACTTTAATGTCTCTTTAAAGCTGTCTTTTTGATATTGCAACAGTCAGAAAGCATGTTTATGTATAGCTGGTCAGTTGGATAGAAGAAAAATAGTTGATAGGGAAAACTCCCATATCTTTAATGGTGGAAAGTCACACCCACAAGCAAAAGAGCAGCAATTTTTATTTTTAAGCATGGGAACATATGTTTTTTAAAAAATGAAGAAGCCAGTACATCTTTTATATGCAACAAATTAAAAAAACAAAACTCTAAATTCCCATTTAGCATTAAGAGAACATTTTAAAGAATCAATTAGCCTAACATGCACCAGAGATGTCTTTTGGCCTGTGAAAGGTGATTTGCTATAATTCCTAAGGCAAAGATTTATAAAAACTGCCAATCATAGTATTTTTGTTTACAGATCAATTTAATGGAACATATTTCTTGTAGACAGCTTTAGAGCTCTTGCCGTGAAGGTTTCTATAAGCAAGCCTGCATCCATCCCGTGATCTCTGGGGGCAAGTTTCCAAGTTAGTAACCTTGTCTGTCTCTACTATAACAAATGGAACCTCTTAATATAACTTAATACATATATAGGTGATTCCTCTAACCTAGCTTTACATAGCTAGACAGTCTGGAAACATTTAGATGAGTCCATTAGATGGGAAGTTTTCTTCGCCTAATGTAATAAGGTTTTTTGATGAATGATTTCACAGGCCAGTTCTGCCATTGAAACCACTTTGTACAAACTTTGTAATTTGCTTAGAATTTGCAATTATTGGGAAAATAATAAAGAACCCCTCAAGAAGACAATATTAAAAACAATCAGTTGCTCTTGGGTCTACTATCTGTGGAAGGATGTAAACATTGAATTTTAAATGAGCAAGAAACTAAACCAAAAAATAATAACGCAACTGAAAAAGCAGCTATGAACTCTGATGTATTAAAATAAACAATAGAGTTAATAAAAATATATTCTACTAGTCAATAAGCCTGCCCAAAGGGCAGTCTACTTTTTGTTTAAGCTACAGATATAGAAACAATCTATTTTGTAACTCTTCTTTTATATAAATAAGTGGGAAAGCCTGCCCAGAGGGCAGTCTTTTGTGGTGATGGAACCACCCTGTCATTTTTGGAAGGGAAGTCTATTGTGGTGACAGAACCACCCTGCCATTTTTGGAATCCACCTGGATGCAGCTTACGCTGCATCCAGTTGGATTCTTTCACCACCCTGCCATTTTTGGAATCCACCAGGATGCACCTTACGCTGCATCCAGGTAAATTCTTTAACCACCCTACCATCCAGATGGATTCTTTCACTACCCCTTTTGCTCTCTCCCCCTCTCTTTTGCTCTATCTCTCCCCTCTCTTTTGCTCTCCCTCTCTCCCCTCTCTTTTGCTCTCTCTCTCTCCCCCTCTCTTTTGCTCTCTCTCCCCCTCTCTTTTGCTCTCTCTCCCCCCTCTCTTTTGCTCTCTCTCCCCCCCTCTCTTTTGCTCTCTCCCCCTCTCTTTTGCTCTCTCTCCCTCCTCTTTTGCTCTCACCCCCTCTCTTTTGCTCTCCCACCTCTCTTTTGCTCTCCCATCTCTTTTTCTCTCCCTCCCCCTCTCATTTACTCTCTCCCCCCTCTCTTTTGCTCTCCCCCCCTCTCATTTGCTCCCTCTCTCTCTGCCTTCTCATTTGATCTCTCCCCCCTCTCATTTGCTCTCTCTCCCCCCTCTCTTTTGCTTTCTCTCATCCCTCTCTCTTGCTTTCTCTCCCCTCTCTTTTGCGCTCTCTCCCCTGCTCTCTCTCCAGCTCTCATTTGCACTCTCTGTCCTCTCTCTTTTGCTCTCCTCTCTCTTTTGCTCTCTCCCCCCTTCTATTTTGCTCTCTATCTCCCCTCTCTTTTGCTCTTTATCTCTCCTCTCTTTTGTTCTCTATCTCCCCTCTCTTTTGTGCTCTCTCTCTTCCCCTCTCTTTTGCTCTCTCCCCCCTCTCTTTTTCTCTCTCCCCCCTCTCTTTTTCTCTCTCCCCCCTCTCTCTTTTGCTCTCTCCCCCTCTCTCTTTTGCTCTCTCCCCCTCTCTATTTTTCTCTCTCCCCCCCTCTCTCTTTTGCTCTCTCCCCCTCTCTCTTTTGCTCTCTCCCCCTCTCTCTTTTGCTCTCTCCCCCTCTCTCTTTTGCTCTCTCCCCCTCTCTCTTTGCTCTCTCCCCCCTCTCTCTTTTGCTCTCCCTCTCCCTCTCATTTTCGGAATCCACCCTGCCATCCAGGTGGATTATTTCACCACCCCTTTTGCTCTCTCTCCCCCCCTCTCTTTTGCTCTCTCTCCCTCCTCTTTTGCTCTCTTCCCCCCCTCTTTTTCTCTCTCTCTCCCCTCTCTTTTGCTTTCTCTCCCCTCTCTTTTGCTCTCTCTCCCCTCTCTTTTGTTCTCTCTCCCCTCTCTTTTGCTCTCTCTCTCCAGCTCTCATTTGCTCTCTCTCTCCCCCTCTCTTCTGCTCTCTCTCTCCCCCTCTCTTTTGCTCTCTCTCCCCCTCTCTTTTGCTCTCTCACCTGTCTCTTTTGCTCTCTCTCTCCCCCTCTCTTTTGCGCTCTCTCTCCCCCTCTCTTTTGCTCTCTCCCCCTCTCGTTTGCTCTTCCACCCCTCTCATTTGCTCCCTCTCTCTCTACCCTCTCATTTGATCTCTCTCCCCCCTCTCATTTGCTCTCCTTCCCCCTCTCTTTTGCTCTCTCTCCCCTCTATTTTGCTCTCTCTCCCCCCTCTCTTTTTCTCTCTCTCATCCCTCTCTCTTGCTCTCTCATCCCTCTCTCTTGCTCTCTCTCTCCTGCTCTTTCTTGCGCTCTCTCCAGCTCTTTCTTGCTCTCTCTCTCCAGCTCTCATTTGCGCTCTCTCTCCTCTCTCATTTGCTCTCCCTCTCCTCTCTCTTTTGCTCTCCCCTCTTTTGCTCTCTCCCCCCTCCTCTTTTGCTCTCTCCCCCCTTCCATTTTGCTCTCTCCCCCCTTCCATTTTGCTCTCTCCCCCCTTCCATTTTGCTCTCTCGCCCTTTCTATTTTGCTCTCTCTCCCCTCTCTTTTGCTTTCTTTCTCCCCTCTCTTTTGCTCTCTCTCTTCCCTCTCTTTTGCGCTCTCTCCCCTTCTCTTTTGCGCTCTCTCCCCTTCTCTTTTGCTCTCTCCCCCCTCTCTTTTGCTCTCTCCCCCCTCTCTCTTTTGCTCTTCTCTCTTTTTTTTCAGATGGGCAGTCTATTGTGGTGACGGAACCACCCTGCCATTATCAGAATCCACCTAGATGCAGCTTATGCTGCATCCAGGTGGATTCTTTCACCACCCTGCCATTTTTGGAATCTACCTGGAGGCACCTTATGCTGCATCCTGGTGGATTCTTTCACCACCCTTCCATCCCGGTGGATTCTTTCACCACCCCTTTTGCTCTCTCTCCCCCCTCTCTTTTGCTCTCTCTCCCTCCTCTTCTGCTCTCTCCCCCCTCTTTTGCTCACTCTCCCCTCTCTTTTGCTCTCTCCCCCTTCTCTTTTGCTCTCTCCTCCCTTCTCTTTTGCTCTCTCCCCCTTGTATTTTGCTCTCTCCACCCTTCCATTTTGCTCTCTCCCCTCTCTTTTTCTCTCTCTTTCTCTCCTCTCATTTGCTCTCTCCCCTCTCTTTTGCTCTCTCTCCAGCTCTCATTTGCTCTCTCTCTCCTCTCTTTTGCTTTCCCTCTCCTCTCTCTTTTGCTCTCCCTCTCCCCTCTTTTGCCCCCCCTCCCCTCTCTTTTGCCCCCCTCTCCCCTCTCTTTTGCCCTCCCTCTCCCCTCTCTTTTGTGCTCTCCTCCCTTCTCTTTTGCTCTCTCTCCCCCTGTCCTTTTTGTTAACGGGGGCACTCCCACTGCCTCCCCTTCCCTTCTGAGCCGCCATTTTGTTTTTTAATTAGGGCACTCCCACTGCCTCCCCTTCCCTGCTGAGCTGCCCAACTTCCACCCACTCACACCTCCCACCGGCACCAGCAGAAGATTGTTACAAACGGTGACACACACAGTGTCACCGTCTGTAACGATCAGGCATCTGGCCTCATATGGAGGAGGAGCACCGATCGCTCTCCGGCTCCATATGCGACAGATGCCTGAAACTTCAGAAGCTCCAACTCTCAGCTGTTATGTTACAGCTGAGAGTTGGAGCTCCTGAAGCTGTCTGTCGCCCAGAGGCAGCTGCGCGCACATCCAATATTCCTTTGAGGATGCGTGCGCAACTGCCTACAGACATTACAAACACAATTATAGTATAGATGATAGAGATAGCACCTTCTCAGATTGTTAAAGAGTTGGCTAATTTTTGGTTCACCACCCTCGATAACGCTTGTCGATTTGTGAGTACATTTAGCCACCAGTCAGCAAGCCCAACCCAGGTGCTGAATAAAAAATGGGCCGGCTCCTAAGCTTACATTTTTTGCGTTTCAAATAAAGATAGCAAGAGAACAAAGACAAATTTATAAAAGGAGTAAATTAGAAAGTTGCTTAAAATTGCATGCTCTATCTGAATCAAGAAAAAAAAAAATTGGTTTAGTATCCCTTTAACAGGCATACATTATTTTAGCTTCTGGGATCACATTCATATTCATCTACTTTATCCTGAAAGTTGTCTTCAACACACCTTGCCATATTTACTGACAAGTCCATTTATACATTTATCATTGTATATATGGTATAAGAGTTTAGGGGAACTATAGAATAACTTAAAGTCAAGATTAACTAAATGGTAAAATGCAAAAAGAAAACTGTTAGAAATAAAGCTGGTAATCGCTTGTTGCTGCCATTTGTACACATTAAGGTTATTTATTGAATCCATACCCATTAAACACTTACATAAGTGATCTTTAGGTGTGAGTTATATTTTCTTTTCAATGAAACCTAGAAATGTATTGCTTGTGCATCCAAATATATTAAGAACTAGCACTTCAAGAAGGCAATATGACATGACAAAGTGCAATCTTACAGCTAGGTAACATTAAATGTGCGAATTCTCTTAACCAAGGGCATTGAAATTTCTCACCTTTTATGTGCTACTTGAGAGTAACATTTACAATGAGATTGCCAGAAGAATTTTAATTAGCCTAAATTATTATTTTTTGAATATAAATAAAACTAGCTTCATCGGAATCAGAGTAATCAACGAAAAAAATAAATTCACATAATTATGAAAAAGCAAACATGAAAAGATAATGCACTGATTAAAAAGCAAAGGGACATACTGTAAAATGAGTTTCCTCTTAAAGTTACAGTGTACTGTAATATATTCTCCCCTTTAATTTATTCTCTATTATCCTTTTTACCTGCTGAAGCGTATTACATTGTTTGCAGATGACTCCTTTACCTTTATTTTGGCATTTGAGATAACTTATTTTGTCTGTAGAATCTCCACCTATACTGAATTTATTAGTAATTAAGTATTGGCTACAGAAAAGCTATGTAAACAAAGCCAGCAGAAGAAATTACACTCCTTATGGGAAGAAGATAAGTAATACAATGTTATTTTCCATTTGTTCTTTGTAAGTATTGGGCTTTGGTATACAGAAATACATAAGATAAGGTTGTATTTGTGTGTAGAAAGTGATCAAATAAGAAGATATGAATTCCATGCAAGGTCTGCCCATGTTAATAGGTTGTGATGTCAAAGAACAAAGGACTGGATTACAAGTGGCATGGTATCGTTAGCGTTGGCACAAATATTGCAAGTTGTGTGCATATTATAATTTGAAAGAGAGAACCGCATGAGTGCAACTAAATTTACACTTGTCGGGTTAGCCCGACTGATATCCTCATGTAAAGGGTTAGGGCTAAATAAAATGTTACACCAAACACATCAGAATTACATTAAAATATTGTGTTACACTTATATATATATATATATATATATATATACACACACTGTCTAATAAAAAATATTCATATGCATATTAAGAAATGATATACATATTAATATAACATATTTATAAACCCCCTAACTGCCAATACTCGACTGCAAACTATCCCTACACTACTTAACCTTCTAACCACCAATACCCCACTTCAAAATACCCCTAACCTATTAAACCCCTAACCACAAATACCCCAGCACAAACTACCTATAACCTATTAACCCACTAACTGCCAATACCCCCACCGCAAACTTTCTTTACACTACTTAACACCCTAACCACCAAATGTTTTAATTTTATTGACTGATGGACTAAGAATTTAAAAATCAGCCAATAGAAATGCAAGGGCACTCCTATATAAGGGGGAAACTCACATTCAAGCTTCACTGTGCAGATGATGTCGGACAGAAGATAAGAAGAAAAGAAGAAAAGCAGCATCAGATGGAAGCTGAAAGCAGAAAGGTTGGATGGAAGAGGAAAGCCCCAGCGGAGCGCCGCCATGGTGAAGATGGAAGACGAGCGCCGCCATGGAGAAGGAGCAGCCCACCTAGGAGCTGGATTCAAGTTTGGCGTGTAGAAACTTTGAGGTCTAGCTCTAGGTTTTTTTTTAGGATAGTTTTTTTTAATGTTTTTATTTTAGAAAGGGGTTTCTAAAGATTCTTTTTTAGTAATGTTAGTTTTTGTTTTTTTTTACTTTAGGGGTGTTAGGTTAGAGAGCTTGGTGTGGTTAGCTGCTAGAGAGTTAAGTAGTGTAAGGGTAGTTTGCAATGGGGGGCTGTGGCAGTTTAGAGGCTAATAGTTTAGGTGGTTTGTTTTGTTTTGCATTGGGTTATTGTGGCAGTTTAAAGGTTAATTGATTAAGGTGTTTTGTGATAGGGTTGTGGCAGTTTATGGGTTAATAGGTTAGATGGTGTTTAGGTTAATATTTAATGGCTGATTAAAGGATTAATAGTGTATCAGTGTTAGGATGCGCTGAGAGTGAGGGTGCATAGGGCAGCATAGCTTAGAGGAGCAATATATGTATATACAATTTTTAAATTATATGTATTATCTTGTATAATTTTATTTTAAGTATTGTATATATTTTAAACAGATGTGGGTTTTTTCTGTGTTCCTTTTTGATTTATTTTTGTATTTTATTTTTTTAATTAATTTTTAATGATTATATAAAGAATTTAACAAGAACATGTGTAGACAGAATAGTGACAAAAATGTTCACAGAGATATACAGAAGTACATGTATGCTAGATGAATGTCCATCAGCTGAGTTCTCCAGGTCTCTTTGGGTGGCTGCAAAATCAAAGGTTCCTTTTTTATTGTGAACATTAATATTTAATTTTCTAAATATAATTATGTTATCAAAGTTAGAAGCCACAACTTTAAATTTTTACACAGTTATTTGTTTGAAATTATGGAGAATGTAACACTATAACGTTGAGGCTACTGTCTTTTATAACATAATTATATTTAGAAAAATAAATTTACATTTTTAAAATAAAAAAAGAACATGGATAAAAAAAAAAGATTTTTAAAATTACTACAATAATTAAAATACATAGTATTGCATTATACAATAGGATACATATAAATGGTACATTGTATGTGTATGTATCGACCTAGCTTCTATAGTTATAATAATATTTATCATCAGTACGGTAGACCGCAGACATGACAGAGATACTGTAGGTGTTTGGTGGGTGTTAACTGGGCGTTCCAGGGGAGTAACCTGAATTTTAATGGGCTAACATCGCCAGTAGTATGATATTTTCCAAACACTTCTCTGCAGGTTGGGTAAAGGGTTTCAGCCATCTTTGTTTCACGACCTTTTTTAGGTGGTGACATTTTCCAGTGTGAGGCAGGTAGTGAAGGTTTAGTTATTATTTGAAGTGTTCCCCACACAGAAACCTCTTTGTTTCAGATAGTCTGTGCTGTGTAGGGACACTTCAAATATAGCCCCCCTCCCCAATGATGTCAGCAAACTTTTGCTGAAGCCACAATCCCTATTATTTCCTATAGGAGACACATCGCCACTCGTCAGCACTTTTTTTTGTAAAATATCAACAGACCGAGTTGTGCCTGGCGAACTTAACAAGGCACTTTCTCATCAGTCTTTCAATGTTTTGAATATTGGGGGCCTTAGACAAAGCAACTGAAAAAAAATGTATTACCTTTTTATTTCACCCCACTGGGAATTTGATTTGTGTTTGCATTTCCTTGTTTTTCATATTCCCTAAAGATAATATATGTAGTGTTCATTATAGCTGGTGGTCTTAACAAGCAAGTCATTTTAAATGACAAAATAAAAAAGGTAAAGAAGCTATTTATAATAAAGTTGTTACCAGCAGTCAAAACAGATATCTGGAAACACATTAAAGTGGGCAAAATGTTACAGTACAATTATACTTTTAAGGGTGCTTCTGTATATGTTTGGCACATGGCTTTGACAAAACAGAATTCTGTTAACAAAATGATAGTGGAATTATTTTTGTATTCTACCAACAAGTCTGGATTGGCTTCCACAAATGAGGCAAGTGATGGCTATTCAAAAACAACTGTAGTACATAATATCTTGTAGGAAAGGATTGGTCATACTGGGGAGTGATCTGTATTGTATATTATATTTCCTTACATTTGGCGCCATTTAATATCAAAGCTCTAGTTGATGTACAACTCTGAGACTACAGTATATCGTTACAATCCAAGATGGGCGTAATAGCGCAAAGGTAGGCTACCCTCACAATTACTAATACAGCTCTTTTTATAAGAATTTGTAATCTTTAAGCACATTTATTATACAATCACAAAATATTTATTTCACACTTTAGTAATAGATAGTTACTTAGTTGGTTAGATGAATAGAATGACAGATGATAGATAGATAGATAGATAGATAGATAGATGATAGATAGACTTTTATTGGTCCCAAAATCAGTACAAATTGTAAGGACTGAAACTTTAATTTCCTGAACTGTAAAATAATCCAGGCGCCAAACTGGTATGCAAACAGTTACTAAATTCTATATTTATACACGTGGTTACTTTTCTATGTTGCAATCCAAATGCTGTTTATTGGTGCAAATATTATCCTTGCATAAATACTTTTTACAGTTTTACAGTACACTTTTGTAAACTTTCCTTATTTACGAATTTCTGTTACGCTTAACTGTCTGGTAAGCAGTCAATGGAAAAGAACAACTCCAGTGAAAGTTTGCTATTTCATTTTCTTCCACATCATATGTCTTTTATTGTTTCCATCAATGCACATGCTTTAATGTATCTCCTGCCTTTAAAAGGAAAATCATAATAGTTTTGAACATTTAAAAAAATAGCACTTTAAAAAAGCAGCTAACAGTGGTGTTGTTTGAATTTTTTTTTTTTTATTTTTTTTTAAAGGGACATAATACTCATATGCTAAATAACTTGAAAGTGATGCAGCATAACTATAAAAAGCTGACATAAAAACATCACCTGATCATCTCTAGGTAAAAAAGGAAGATATTTGACAGTTATACTTCAGCTTCTGTCCAGCTGCAAGTTGAAAAAACAAACACAACAAACAATAGCTAATCAGCATCAGCAGTGTTGAGGTAAAGTTTTGCCTTTGATGTGATATCATGAGATTTCACTGAAATCTCATGAGATTTCTTAGAACTAACTTAAACTGAATAGGAAAATAACATGACTGTGCCTGCACACGCCAGATGCACGCTCCCTTGCAGTCCTGAGGCAAACATTCTGACTGGCTGCTTAAAGTCTCTTTAGAGTGGGGTGTGAATATTTATTACATTTGAGTTAAAATAACTTAATTTTTTACATAGAGATGTTCAGATGATATTTTATAGTCAGCTTTTTACAGCTATGTTTCATCACTTTCATGTGCTTCAACATTTGGGTATCATGTCCCTTTAAACCTTTAACCCCTTAAAGACCAAGGATGTACAGGATACATCCTACAAAAAATGTCAGTTAAGGAACAAGGACGTACCCTGTACGTCCGGAGGGGTTTCAAGTGGTGGAAGCGATCCTGATCGCTTCCAGCCACTTTCAAGGTCAGTGTGTAAATAAAGGTATTGCAGTGATGCCTGAATATCGAGGCATCATGGCAATACCTTTATTTACACACTGATGCAGAGAGAGAGACACTCTGTGGCCCTCTCTGCATCAGCCAGCGATGGTTCCGATCGTTGGTGGGTGGGAGCTATTGCAAGGAGGCGGGTGGGCGGCCCATCGCTAGCAAACTTCCAGCAAGCAGTTTGAAATCACTTGCGGGTGCGCACGGGAGCGTGCACAGTGTGTGTGTGTATGCCACAATCTGCACGTATGTGCGCAAATTAAGTGGTGGGAGATGGTGGTGGGAGAGGGAGCGGGAAATATTGTTGGGAAAGGGATCTGGGAGGGGGAGAAGCTACAATACAGAAAAAGTTAGAATAACTAAAAAAAAATGAACAAATTTATTGCAAAGTGGATACTGGCAGACAGCTGCCAGTACCCAAAATGGTGGCAAATAGTTAGTGGGGGGAGGGTTAGAGAGCTGTTGGGGGGGGGGGGCTCAGGGAGGTTGGGTTGTAAGGGGGGATCCTACACTGCAGAAAATATATAATTTTAAAAACAAAATTAAAAAAACAAAACTTTTTTATTTTTATACTGGAAGACTTTCTGTCAGTACTAAGGATGGCGGTGAAAATAGTGAGGTGGGGGAGGAAAGAGAGCTGTTTGAGAGTGGTCAGGGAGGGATCAAGGGGTGGGATGTGTCAAGTGGGAGGCTGATCTCTGCACTAAAGCTAAAATTAACCATTCAAGTTCCCTGCAAGCTACCTAATTATGGCCAAAGCCATAAATGTCTGCTATTTCTGAACAAAGGGATCCCAGAGAAGCATTTACAACCATTTGTGCCGTAATTGCACTAGCCATTTGTAAATAATTTCAGAGTTGTTGTTATGTCTTTGAAATTTTTTAAATTTGTATATAAGTACAAGGCTATCTAACTGGATTTAGTTTCATATATATATATATATATATATATATATATATATATATTGAAATAAAGATGAAATGATATCCAGGCGTCGTCATAAGGTAAAAAATCCAAATCTTTATTCTCAGCAGGTCATATCACAATAAAAGACCCTGTGCAGCAGAGCCTCTGATAAAAAAACAATTCAGCAAGCACAGCCTAACATGTTTCGGCCAGCCTGGCCGTAATCATAGACATATCCCCCTTCTCAGAGGGTGTGCTATTTAAAGGGTAATACTCCGCCCCTTAAACAATTAAAAAACAAACACTGTAATTGATTTTAATTAATAAATGCAATGCCTATCACTATCATTTTATGTATATATAGTACAACACTAATGAACCTATTCGCAATCTTAATGTAAATGGAAATGAACATGATATAAACAAACATACTTTCATTTGTAGATCACAAATATGATAAACAAAACAATTAATTTAGCAGAAAATGGAGACTCATGGTTAATACAGGAGGAATGGTAAGGCACAGAGGTGCTATCAATACTTTAGCTGACACCTCTGTGCTATATATACTGTGTGCTTGGATTGGTTGCAATATATTGTGCTAAACTGATTGCTTATAGTTGTCTACTTAGTGAAGACATATCATACAAGCATGATACTATTCATAATTACATGAAAACATAACCCAGAATCACACAATGACTATAATGCTAAAGACTGGCACAAAGTACATAATCCAATATTCCTTCTATCATAGATATCTAAATTATAAAGACATATGTTTATATGTTAAATCCATTTGAAATCCTATTGTTCAAATTTGCTCTACACTGACTTAAATAAAGGATATCAACATATAGTATCAAACCAGGTCTCTACTCAAGCTTATAATTATAGATGGGTCATTCCCAATAATTGATTACATCAAATTGTGAATTGAATCCACACGGGACCAATGTTTTTAGTCTATGGATCCAATAGATTTCTTGTCTTTCAAGTATTTTTTGTTTGCTGCCCCCTCTTCGTGGCTTGCAAATCGCTTCAATTGCGTTCCATTTAAACATATCAACATTTTTCCCGTGTACTTCAATAAAGTGTCTGGAGAGTGCCGAACAATGGATATCATTTGAGATATATCCCAAATGCTCCTTAATCCTAGTGCGTATGTCCCGGGTAGTTAACCCAACATACTGCAATCTATGTTGAGTACATTCAACCAAATAGATTACAAATGTTGAAGAACATTTTACACATCCCCTAGTGGTGAATGATTCGTTAGTTACATACGATTCAAAGCCGTTCCCTTGCTTTAAGTATTTACATGGTTTACAAAGAGACTTCCCACATTTGTAAGTCCCCATAGTATTTAACCATGAACTCCGTGGACCTTGGTCTGGGAGCATGCTAGGTGAGAGCATGTTACCAATTGTCAAGTTTTTAGAATATATAAATTCACAACCTTTGTCAACTATATGCTTCAAGGTATCATCCCCATATAGAATGGGCATATATTTTTTGACAATGTTGCAAACTTCAGAGAATTGATTCGAATATTTGGTGATAAATTTTAGACCCTTACGTTCAGGTCTCCACTTGGTCCCACCAAGCATTTGCCCCCTATCCAGAGTAGCAACTTCCTTGGACACCTTATCAACCATATTCCTATTATATCCTCTCTCCACAAAACGTGACACTAGATCTTTAGATTCTTTTTCAAAATCTTGGTCTAGGCTACAATTTCTTCGTGCCCTCAGGAACTGCCCTTTGACTATACCTTTGTACACATGTGGAGGGTGGTTACTGTGTGCATGCAGGAGACAGTTGCCTGCAATTGGTTTACGGTGTAATGTAGTACTGACCTTTCCAGTTAAGCCATCAAACCTTAACAGGAGATCCAAAAAGACGATCTCAGATGCATGACAATTATGTGTAAATTCAATGCCCATATCATTTGTATTGAGGGTTCGCACAAAATTGTTTATAGAATTTTCATCTCCTTGCCAAATGAACAAGAGATCGTCTATGAATCTCCTATAAAAAGATATATTACTTATGAAAGGGTTATCATCCGCAAAGACGTGGAACAGCTCCCACCAACCCATAAATAGGTTGGCATATGAGGGCGCAAATTTGGCCCCCATGGCTGTTCCACGCCTCTGTAGAAAGAAAACCCCCTCAAACATAAAATAATTGTGGTTTAAAAGGAATTCTGTCACTCTCAGAATAAAGCCCCTATGAACCTTGCTTAGATCGGTTTCAGTATCTAGGAAAAATTTAATAGCTTCCAGCCCCTTGTTATGAGGAATTGCTGAATACAAAGAGACCACATCCACAGTCAACCATTTTTGATTAGGCAAATGTTCTACCGTTTCCATAAGCCTCAAAACATGTGTTGTGTCTCTGATGTAGCTGGGTAACTTCCTAACAAGGGGCTGTAAGTAAGTGTCAAGCCACTCTGACATAGGCTCCAATAGAGAGCCTATCCCCGCCACAATCGGGCGACCTTTCACATTTTCCAGGCCTTTATGTATTTTTGGAAGATGGTGGAAAATAGGCAAAACAGGATCCTTTACATTCAGTATGGTAGCTGTTTTTCTGTCTAAAATGCCTATTTCCACACCATCATCCACCAATGACATAAGCATATATATATATATAGATAGATAGATAGATAGATAGATAGATAGATGTATTTTGTTTTGGCTGAAATTTAATGGTTTCTGTCTGTAGATTTAAACAGCACAATAAAAAAGGTGAAATTACAGTTATCATTAGCTCTATGTATCTAAGTATGTTCAAATATTTTACCAAGCTGAAATAACTACTTATAAATATGTTTTTGCAAAATATTAAAGCTTGTAATCTGCCTAAACTCCACAAAAAGTAAAAATCTCTTAAGCATGATTTGTGATATGATATGTTTAATAGTGCAGAGTTTCTGAAAAAAGGTCCCAGTAGTCCTAATTAAGACAACATAATTACACTGTAGGAGGTAATGAAATTCCACTGTTAAATGTATTCTATAAATAAAGACAAATATTGTACTGTAGATGCTGTCAATTGCATCATTTAAACTGATCCATTTGCCTTTCCTGAAGATAAAGAAACTATAAACATATGACAGCAATAGGCCATTTTTCATGTTTTTTCATATTATGTGTAGTTAAATCTCCTCTATAATGGATATTATATATTTCTTTACAGCTATATCATAACTTGTTTTTTTTATGTGTGCACATCACAGTCTACTCCAAAATTGTTATTGTCTAAAAAGATAAATAGCTCAT
Organism: Bombina bombina; assembly: GCF_027579735.1. Classification (NCBI taxonomy): domain Eukaryota; kingdom Metazoa; phylum Chordata; class Amphibia; order Anura; family Bombinatoridae; genus Bombina; species Bombina bombina. Next base: position 753,260,585 of record NC_069501.1, on the reverse strand, counting down.
TCACTACCAATTCCCCAGATTTACACAACCAATATTGTTATATCAACATAATTTATAACATTTAAAATAAATTTCTGACTGTTTTTATACCCCTGCAGGGCATCTTTATTTCAGTCCATTTTAGAAGCTTTTTATAGCAAAGCAGAGCTAGTTAATGTGTACCATATAGATAACACTGTGCTCGCTCCTGTGGAGTTACAAATGAGATTGAGTTGTAAACAGCTCTGAGATAAGGGAGCAGTCTGCAAAAGCTTAGATACAAGGTAATCACAGTGGTAAAAAGTATATTAAAGGGACAGTATACACTCATTTTCATATAACTGCATGCAATAGACACTACTATAAAGAATAAGATGCACAGATACAGATATAAAAATCCAGTATAAAACTGTTTAAAAACTTACTTAGAAGCTCTCAGTTTAGCTCCGTTGAAAAGGTAGCTGGAAAGCCCACTGAAAGTGGGAAATAAGACACTCCCCCCCCTCCCCCTTCTTTTGCATATGAAAAGACTATTTACACAAGCAGGAGCAAGCTGGAGAAGGTAGCTGACGGTATTCACATAAAACTTTGGGGCTTGGTTAGGAGTCTGAAAATCAGAGCAATGTTCTTTAAAAAAAAAACTTTATGGGCTATATAAATAGATCATCTACAAAACATTTATGCAAAGAAAAAATGAGTGTATAATGTCCCTTTAATATAACTTTGTTGTTTATGCAAAACAGGGGAATAGGCAATAAAGGGATTATCTATCTTTTTAAACAATCACAGTTTTAGAATAGACTGTCCCTTTAAGTGCTGAGTCATAAAGACAAAAACAGATGTGGAAACAAAATATATTCTTTTAGCACAGAAACTTTTTTTATTATTAAAAAAATATGTTTTATAAAACTTTCTTCTCTAGATACAACAACAACAAAAGGCCCTAGTTTTTATTTATATTTAGTTTTAATATGATATATATTGCACATTGCTTAACCCCTTAAGGGCCACAACACTTTTCCATTTTCTGACCGTTTAGGACCAGGGCTATTTTTACATTTCTGCAGTGTTTGCGTTTAGCTGTAATTTTCTTCTTACTCATTTACTGTACCCACACATATTATACACCGTTGTTTTCACCATTAAATGGACTTTCTAAAGATACCATTATTTTCATCATATCTTATGATTTACTATAAAAAAATTATAAAATATGAGGAAAAAATGGAAAACACACTTTTTCTAACTTTAACCCCCAAAATCTGTTACATTTCTACAACTACCATAAAACACCCACGCTAAATAGTTTCTAAATTTTGTCCTGAGTTTAGAAATACCCAATGTTTACATGTTCTTTGCTTTTTTTTTTTTGCAAGTTATCGGGCAATAAGTACAAGTAGCACTTTGCTATTTCAAAACCATTTTTTTTCAAAATTAGCAATAGTTACATTGTAACACTGATATCTGTCAGGAATCCCTGAATAACCCTTCACATGTATATATTATTAAAAAGAAGACAACCTAATGTATTAAACTTGGGGTATTTTGACTCTTTTCATGCAACCATTTTACCACCAATCTATGCCAAAGTTTGAAAGAAAAAAAAATTGTTATTTTTGACAAAATAGCAATTTAAGAATACATTTACATTTATATCTTTTGAGTTCAGTGATACCACCCATGTATAGGTGTGTTGGGTTCTCTGGGGGCTAAAAGGCCTTATTTTAAGGGGGCGTATTCCAGTTCTCCAACTTGGAATTTTCACATCTGTCATCATGCACCCATGTCCTATTTAGGTCATTTCTGAAGCCGGCCAATGTAATTTACCCCAATCAAACCATATATTTTTGAAAAGTAGACACCCTAGGGTATTTCAAATGCTGGTATTTTAACACTTTCCATGCAATAATTCAACCACCAGTCTTTGTTAAACTTTTGGTTAGTCATTTTATTTTTTACACAAATTGTACTTTAGGAATGGATTCTCAGCTCCTGTTATGTGTTACTGCCAAAGAACACCCCAATATTTGTTCAGCAAGATCTCCTGAATACAGTGATACCACCTATGCATAGGCTTGTTGGGTTGGTTGGGGTTTGCAGTGCCAAACTTCTGACATGTGTTTGTGATTTTTTCAAATTTAACATATATTATTTGGCTATCTTCTTTTGGGGGGGCTTTCTTACAGACCCCAATTTATTTGCTTATGATGAACGTGCATATATTTCAGAAGTTAAGACCCCAAGGTATTGTATATGGGGTGTTTTGGTGCCTTTGATGCAACTGTTTTAGCCAAAAAAAGTGTGTGGTGGTATTTTTTCATTTTTACACACACATTGCTATTTGGCTATGATTTAGGAGAGTCTGTTGCAAGTTATTGCAAAAAAAAACCATTTTGTTTTATTTCTGCAAGACCTCCTGGGTACACCTATGCCCCCCATGCATAGGTTTGCCAGGATTTTGGGAAGGTTATGTTACAATTTTATGACTTGTAATTTTAGTTATTAAAAGTGAGAGTATTTCTTCTGATAGGCCTATCATTAGTTTGGGGCCTATCGCATAACCCAGTTTTATTTATTGCCATGAAAGTGTATATTTTTGAAATGTTGACATCCCAAGGTATCGTATATGGTGTGCTTTGATGCCTTTGAAGCAACTGTTTTAGCCAAACAAATTGGAGAAATTGTATGGTGGTAATTTTTAAATTTTAATTTTTACATGCACACTGCTTTTTGACTATGATTTAGAAGAGACTGTTGTAAGTTTTTGCAAAAAAAACACTCCAGGTTGTTTTCTGCAAGGCACCCCGAGTACATCTATGCCCCCCATGCATAGGTTTGACAGGGGTTTTGGTAGAAAAAAAAACAGCCCCAATTTAAGAACTTATAAAAATAGAGTAGTGAAATGTAAAAATCTGGCATAGTAAAAGTAAAAAACAACCAAAAAAAAAAACAGTAAACATAACCAAAAAAAGAACAGCCAATTTATTTATTTTTAAAAAAATGGACCATTGTATGGTACCGCTTGAAGCAGTTCCCAATGCAGAGTCCAGGCTGCCCAGGGCAATCAGAACAGTAATATATGGTGTCCCTGCTCTGCCCCCTCTTGGTACAGACTCTGCATTTTTTTGTGGTTTCTGCTTTGCGGCAGTAGGAGGATTTTAAAAATAAAATGGGTAACCCCAACTCTGCTCTCTCCCATTACCGCCCAGGGAGCAGGTGCATCTTGGTACAAAATCCCCAAAATGATCTGGAGCTGAAACTGTAAAAAAAAGTCTGTTTCATTCCGGGGTTTGCTTTTTTGAACAACAAAAAAACATTGTGGGTTGCAATCTGCATTAAGTAAATTGCAACATTTTTGTACCAGGCCCTTGTCTTCCGCATAATTAGGTAGGGCTGCAGCAGCTGATCTGCCGGATCAACACCACCCATTTGCCGGTTATAAGACTTGATGCACACAGGCTTCCTTATTATCTCAGCTCTGCCACGTGCAGAGACCGCCACGTCCTCTCTGTGTGGATGGTGGTAAGAAGGTATACATCCTTCTTGTCTCTGTACTTAAGTGCCAACATCTCCTCTTGCCGCAGAGCTGAGGTCTCCACCCTTCGTAGACGGGTGCGTGCAAGTTGTCCTGGGAAACCTGTGCGGTTCTTTTTAATTGTACCGCAAGCTACTGTATCAAAGCAATACAGTAGCTTGTACAAAAGGACACTTGTATAATAATTATCTAAGTACAAGTGATACCCTTTGTTAATTAGGGGTAATCTCAGGTCCCAGACAATCTTGTCAGTGGTTCTCATATGTTCTGGGCAACCCGGAGTGTCAAGATGGCTATTCTTTCCCCAGTCTCGCTCTCACAGAGCTTATACACCTTTGCCCCATACATGGAGGTAGGAATATATTGCTTAAATCCCAGCCTTCCCTTATACTTCATCAGGGATTCATCAACACATATATTCCTTCCAGGTGAATAAGCCTCTGCAAACCTGGCAGAAAAGTGGGTAATCAGGGGGGCGGATTTTATACAGCCTGTCAAATTGGGGATGCTCCCTGGGGGGGGGGGCACAGGCTGTTGTCGCTGAAGTGCATGAAATGTAGAATCATTTCAAACCTCTTCCTCGACATACTCTGGGAGAAAATGGGAGTAGGCCAGATGGGGCTACTGCTCCAGTAAGAGTGAATGGAGGGTTTCTTTATGATGCCCATCAGCATAGTCAATGCCCAGAATCTTTTAAATTCTGGCACATTGATGGGGGCCCATTACTGCTTTGCCAAATATGTTTCAGGCTTTGCAGCACAGAACTGATGGGCATATAATTTAGTTTGGGTGACAATGTGCCCTAATACATCATCGCCCAGAAACACCTCCAGAAACTGTTGGGGGCTAGATCCTGCAACATCTATATTGATGCCAGGATTTGCTGTGAAGGGTGGGATATCTGGCCTCTGGAGATGAGGTGTTACCCACTCTTCAGCGGCAATGGCAGCAACACGCCTCCTTCTGGCAGGGGGGCAAGCAGGGGGGCTGGCAGGGGGGTTGGCAGGGGGGCTAGCAGCCACAGATACATCACTATCAGTTGAGACTGCATCTAATTATGTATATAAGCATATGGCAGGGTCAAAATTGGGGTCTGAGTAAGACATAGAGGCATCTGACTCTGATGCAAGGATTGCATACGCCTCCCTAGCACTATAAATTTTCTGTGATAATATTGTATCTGTCACAGAAAAAAAAAATACTAAAAAAAAATCCACACAAAATTTAAATTAACTTAATTAACTAAATGGCTCTGAAAAGAGCCATTGGGTCTCTCAAAATAATTAACCCCTAAAAAAATGCACAGACAGCAAAAAAGTGCAGCTATGCTACTGCCAGTGATTTATAGTGATCACTGGTAAGCTAGGGGTTAATGGCTCTGAAAATTAAATTAAATTAGCTAAATGGCTCTGAAGAGAGCCTTTGGGTCTCTCAAAAAAATAACAAAAAAATTAAAGCTAGGGGTTAATGGCTCTGAAAAGAGCCTTTGAGTCTCTCAATTTTTAACAAATAAATTAAATAAATCTCTCTCTCCTAAACACAGGTCTCTCTCTCCAACAAAAAAATGCAAGTGAGGAGTGGGAGGGAGATTCACACTGATCAGAATCAATATTTACAAATATTGACATGTTCAGACAAATGCAATATATATATATTTTGTGTGGAAGGCTCAGATTGATTGACCCTAGCTTGCCCCTATGATGAGGCAGGCTAGGAACACCACCAGAGGCCCCATGATGCACTGGGCATCACCATCTTTGAAGCCTCATGGGGGTGGGGGGCTATATGGGGATTTTATTTTATATAATAAAAACTTTTTTTTACTTTTTTTTATACCTAAGTGACTCATCCCAGCGAGGCACTTAGCACACAAGCAGAGCATCGGAAGTCGGTCTGATCGCTTCTGATGCTCTGTTAGACTGCCAGGGCTCCACGTGGAGTGAAACTGGAAGTGTTCACTCGTGGGGGAGTGACCAATCCGGTCCCGGCAGTCGGGAACACTATTGCTGGATGTCTCGACATTGAGGCATCGCTGCAATACTGTTAGAGTGGCTGGAAGCGATCTCGATCTTTGATCTTCCAGCACTCAGTTTAGCCGACGACGTATAGAGTATGACGTCCTTGGTCATTAACAGTGTTTTTTTGCAGGACATACTCTATACGTCATCAGTTGTAAAGGGGTTAAAGGGATATGAAACCCAAATGTTTTTTTTTTCATGATTCATATAGAGCATGCAAAATTAAGCAACTTTCTAATTTACTCCTATTATAAATTTGTCTTTGTTCTCTTGGTATGCTTTGATGAATGAGCAGCATACTACTGTTTTCTAACTGAACACATGGGTGAACCAATGATAATCGGTATATATATATATGCAGCAACCAATCAGCAGCTAGAACCTAGGTTCTTTGCTGCTCCTGAGCTTTCCTAGATAAACCTTTCAGCAAAGGATAAAAAAGAGAAGAAAGGAAAGTAAATAATAGAAGTATAATTGGAAAGTTGTTTAAAATTGTATTCTTTATCTGAATCATGAAAGAAAAAATGTGGGTTTCATGTCCCTTTAAGGAAGAAAAGGTATAATAAAATCAAAAGAAAAGGTATAATAAAATCAAATAAATAAATATGTTATAAATGTAACAATTATTTAATGGGCATAGATGTTTTTATTCTGTTGGTGGCAATTTCCAAACATTAAAGTAATATATTACATGTGTTTTCTGTTATAATGTTAATTCAAAAAAGGGTTTTGAACTTTAAAAACATCACTGTTTATTAAAGGGACAGTACATACTCATGTTCATATAACTGCATGTAATAGACACTACTATAAAGAATAAGATGCACAGATACTGATCTAAAAATCCAGTATAAAACTGTTTAAAAACTTACTTAGAAGCTCTCAGTTTAGCTCTGTTGAAAAGGTAGTTGGAACACCCACTTCAAGTGGGAAATAAGACACCCCCCCCCTTCCTTTGCATATGAAAGACCCTTTACACAAACAGGAGCAAGCTGGAGTAGGTATACGTCGGTATTCTCATAAAACTTTGGGGCTTGGTTAGGAGTCTGAAAATCAGTGCAATGTTATTTAAAAATAAGCAAAATTATACATTTTTTTAAAAAACAAACTTTATGGGCTATATAAATAGATCATCTACAAAACATTTATGCAAATAAAAAATGAGTGTATAATGTCCCTTTAAGGATATGAAACCACTTGTTTTCCTTTCATGATTAAGGGTGCTGAACAAAAAATGGGCCAGCTCCTAAGCTTACCTTCCTGCTTTTTTAAATAAAGATACCAAGAGAACGAAGACAAATTGCTAATAGGAGGAAATTAGAAAGTTGTTTAAGATTGAAATAGTCTATCTGAATCATGAAAGTTTAATTTTGAATTTACTGTCACATTAATCATAACTAAATATTGAATAATTTCCAAAAGTAAATGTATTATGGAAAGCCTATACAGTAATTCAAATTATTTTTACTCAAACTAATGCTATCAATTGGAAAGTTGCATAAATTTAAATGCTGTATCTGAATCTTGAAAGAATAAAATTAGGTTTCATGTCCCTTTAAATTACCTGAAATGTTTTAAAAATCTAAAACATTATTTCCTGTTTTTTTCTCACTCCTATGTCTTTCCTTTTCTACTTTTCTCTATTTTCTCATTTGTCAACAGACCTTTATTCCTGCCCAACTTCTGTCTTTTTCTCCCTTCCCATCTGCCTCTCTGGTCCCTGTATATTTATCACACTGAGCCTTCAGAGTGTGTATCTTTAAAGACTGACATATTAATGCCTCATGGTGCTGCTCTCTTTTTAATTTAAAACTCTTAAAGGAATAGTAAAATCATTTTGCATATCTATAGCTTTTATTAAATATACCAATAATAGCAAAAAAATAATCTTTGGGAAGACCCCTCTAAAAACATAAGACTGTATATCCTAAGTCAGCTTTACTATTGTGTCCTATAAACTACACAGGTTATTAGGAAAGCAGACCTGTGTCCTCAGAATATTTATAATAATCAACAATCCATTCAGTGGGATTCAGTGTGACTCCTCAGCTTGATTTGGTATTGTAAAATGCTTATTAATTACTGTTCCTGCCAGCAAAATTATTTTTTGTGCAAATGTTCATTAAACAGTTGTAGCACTTATAATACTGTCAGTATCTCAGTGCAGATGTGCTGGTGGTTAGCCAGTCTTTAAGGAACATTTTAATTATACTTTTAAATGAAAGACAGGCATTTACACATTAATATTATATATATATATATATATATATATATATATATATATATATATATATATATATTCTTTTTGCTAGAAAATGTTGATTGAAAGCAATTTATTTAAATGTAAAATAATAATAATTATAATAAAATAAAAATAACTAATACTGCAATATTCCACTTGCTGATACAAACAACTGCTTTTGATTTACTGGGTGAGAGGGACACACCTCTGCAAGCATTGCAAAAAAACAAAAAAAAAAAATTGTTTTATTCACCACAGGGACATAAATTTAAACAAACAAACAAAATAAAAAGCAAACAAAAAAAAAAACCAAAAAACAAAACCCTGAGATACATTTTGAAATACGTTCCTTTAGATCAATCAAATGAGAAGAATTGACTAGAGTGTCCCTTTAAGGGCAGTGCACACATCACTATTTAAAGGTTTCCCCAACACAGATAATCTAGAAAAACTGTAATTTCTTGTACCAGCCACATAAGCCTTCCTTACAATTTTTGAGACATCAGATGAAATCTTTGTTATTACTTACATGATGAAATAAAAATGGGTTTTCATATCCACTTTCCTCTATCATCTTCTTGCCTAAGCAATTTGTTCAAACATGTATTTTGACTTCAATCTGGTTTCTTGGCTTAGTTTTTGATATCTGTGGATTGTGCATTTTATCTCTTTACATCATAATGTAAACATACACAGACTTATCATATATTTTCTTCTGTTGGCTGCGTTTACATCATTTCTCAATAGCCTATACCTAGGTATACAAACCTTCAGTGTAGGTAAGGCTTCTACAGGCTAAATCAGCTATCTCAAACACCAATATAAAAGCTAATGAGCTATTTGTAAACAATTTTATACACTCCAGCTGGTAAAATGGACCATTGAAAACCAATTAAAGGAGAGAAAGTTTTTGGGTAAACTGTCCCTTTAATGTAATGTAATTTATTCACATACATCCTACAAAATATTAACTATAAAAATAATAATATAGCTAAAAAACAACCTTTGAAAATAAGCAAATTATATGTTTAAGGGACAGCATAAAATAAGCACAAGGTTAAGCGTCACACATACACAGTGGAAGAGAGAAAGAAGAGAAAGGTAAATGGAAAGCAAATGACATGGGGAAGAGAAGATGGCAAAAAGAGATGTACAGGCACAGAAAATATAAGAGAAGCTTCCGATACCAACATTTGGCCATATATAAAGGCACAGGACCAAGCAAAGACTGCAGATAGGGGCTGGGAGGTAAATAGGATACAAAAAAAGAATCAGTTAAAGGAAAAGTGTGGATTCAGAAAAGGAATGAATACATGAAGCAAAAGGAGCAGGTTTAGGAGAAAAGCATTCAGCAAACAGACTTAAAGGGCCCCATGTATTAAGCAGCGTGCGGACAAGCTTCTCAACTTGAGAAGTAGTCCGCTCACCTTTGCTGTATACGGGAAGTGAATATGTTCATCTGCTCGCCCGTATGCATCATTACACATTTCGATGAGTGTGTGATGCCCGCCCATTCTCTCTCTCATGACCAGCGGCTTCTTACATTGCGGGAAGCAGGCTAGCATGTGCAAACATGCCCCGCAAGGGCTCCGGAGCAGCTTATGCTGCTTTGTACATGGAGCCCAAATAATAAATCATTTAGAAGAAAATGCAAATACAACAAAGAAGTCAGACCAAAGAAAAAAAAATGGTGTATAACAGTTGTGGCCGGCACATTGAGACAGTGCCCCTCCAAATGTCTTATTATTATTATTTATTATTATTATGGTTTCATCAATTGTATTTTTCTCTGTCTTAATTACTCTAAAAAAAATTTTGTAGGTAGTACAATATAAGTTTATTCTTAGTGCTTTTTTAAATGGTATCTTGCATCATTAAAATACCACCTTAAAATGCCCTTTATTTCCCTTACTTTATCTCCCTTTTACCTTTATGGGCAATGCAGAAATGTTATTTGTAGACCCTCATCTTTTTGCCCTTTCAATGTAAACGTATTATTATTACATGGGCAGCTGTAGTCCAAAGCACTAGCTTTTTATACAGGAGAGTAGTACATCTAGTAGAGGGAAAGAAGATGGGAATCCTACATGAAAAAGAACATAAGTTTCTGATATCTATTTTTCAGAGAATTCCCATCTTCTATTTCTTACACAAAATCCATAAGGATCTGGTCAACCCTCCAGGGAGACCAATAATTCCGGGGATTAACCCCATGTCTGCTAACCTTTCTCAATATGTCGATAAGTTTCTCCAGAAACATGTAAATAATCTAGATTCCTACCCAAAAGACTCTACTCAGGTATTAAAGCTACTAGATAATTTGGTATGGGAAAGTAATATGATAACAGTAACTTATGACGTTACATCACTTTACACAATAATAAATCACAAAATGGGCATAGAATCGGTTGAGAAATACCTAAAAAGGGATATAGAAATGAACAAGGAACATAGATAGTTTATTTTAAAAAGTATCAGCTTCATTTTAAAAAATAATTATTTTTCATTTGATGGGAAGTATTTCCTACAAATAGAGGGAACCGCAATGGGTATGAGGTTTGCACCTAGCTATGCCAATCTATTCATGAGAGATTAGGAAGAGAACTTCTTTATACAGTACAAGGTTTGCACCTTAGCTATTTGAATTAAATGATACATAGATGACCTTTTGATTGTGTGGCGGGGTCCCGAGTTAGAATTGATGGAATTATTTCATAATATGAACATACATTCTAAAGGTCTGGTGTTTACTCATAACTTTAGTAAAGAAGGTGTATCATTTTTAGACCTGGAAATTAGGGTGGTAGGGGAAAAACTAGAGAGAAAAACGCACTTCAAAGCAGTGGATTCTAATAATTACATCCACGCAGATAGTTGCCACCTAAATAAGTGGAAAGAGAATATACCCATGGGACAATGTATATGAATCTGAAAAACTGCTCTAGAGTAGAAGATTTTGAAAGCCAAGCCATCACTCTCATAGAAAAATTGAATGTAAGGGGATATAAAGAAGAAAATATTAATAATGCAGTGTAAAAAGCAAAAAAACATAATTTATGCTTACCTGATAAATTCCTTTCTTCTGTAGTGTGATCAGTCCACGGGTCATCATTACTTCTGGGATATTACTCCTCCCCAACAGGAAGTGCAAGAGGATTCACCCAGCAGAGCTGCATATAGCTCCTCCCCTCTACGTCACTCCCAGTCATTCAACCAAGGACCAACGAGAAAGGAAAAGCCAAGGGTGAAGTGGTGACTGGAGTATAAATTAAAAAATATTTACCTGCCTTAAAAACAGGGCGGGCCGTGGACTGATCACACTACAGAAGAAAGGAATTTATCAGGTAAGCATAAATTATGTTTTCTTCTGTTAAGTGTGATCAGTCCACGGGTCATCATTACTTCTGGGATACCAATACCAAAGCAAAAGTACACGGATGACGGGAGGGATAGGCAGGCTCTTTATACAGAAGGAACCACTGCCTGAAGAACCTTTCTCCCAAAAATAGCCTCCGATGAAGCAAAAGTGTCAAATTTGTAAAATTTGGAAAAAGTATGAAGCGAAGACCAAGTTGCAGCCTTGCAAATCTGTTCAACAGAGGCCTCATTCTTGAAGGCCCAAGTGGAAGCCACAGCTCTAGTAGAATGAGCTGTAATTCTTTCAGGAGGCTGCTGTCCAGCAGTCTCATAAGCTAAACGAATTATGCTACGAAGCCAAAAAGAAAGAGAGGTAGCGGAAGCTTTTTGACCTCTCCTCTGCCCAGAGTAAATGACAAACAGAGAAGACGTTTGTCGAAATTCCTTAGTTGCCTGTAAGTAAAATTTTAGAGCACGGACTACATCCAGGTTGTGCAGTAGACGTTCCTTCTTTGAAGAAGGATTTGGGCATAAAAAAGGAACAACAATCTCTTGATTGATATTCCTGTTAGTAACTACCTTAGGTAAGAACCCAGGTTTAGTACGCAGGACTACCTTATCCGAATGAAAAATCAAATAAGGAGAATCACAATGTAAGGCTGATAATTCAGAGACTCTTCGAGCCGAGGAAATAGCCATTAAAAATAGAACTTTCCAAGATAACAACTTTATATCAATGGAATGAAGGGGTTCAAACGGAACGCCCTGAAAAACATTAAGAACAAGGTTTAGACTCCATGGTGGAGCAACAGTTTTAAACACAGGCTTAATCCTGGTCAAAGCCTGACAAAAAGCCTGGACGTCAGGAACTTCTGACAGACGTTTGTGTAACAGAATGGACAGAGCTGAGATCTGTCCCTTTAATGAACTAGCAGATAAACCCTTTTCTAAACCTTCTTGTAGAAAAGACAATATCCTAGGAATCCTAACCTTACTCCAAGAGTAACCTTTGGATTCACACCAATATAGGTATTTACGCCATATCTTATGGTAAATCTTTCTGGTAACAGGTTTCCTAGCCTGTATTAAGGTATCAATAACTGACTCAGAAAACCCACGTCTTGATAAAATCAAGCGTTCAATTTCCAAGCAGTCAGCTTCAGAGAAGTTAGATTTTGATGTTTGAAGGGACCCTGTATCAGAAGGTCCTGTTTCAGAGGTAGAGACCAAGGTGGACAGGATGACATGTCCACCAGGTCTGCATACCAAGTCCTGCGTGGCCACGCAGGTGCTATTAGAATCACTGATGCTCTCTCTTGTTTGATTCTGGCAATCAATCGCGGAAGCAACGGGAAGGGTGGAAACACGTAAGCCATCCTGAAGTCCCAAGGTGCTGTCAGAGCATCTATCAGGACTGCTCCTGGATCCCTGGATCTGGACCCGTAACGAGGAAGCTTGGCGTTCTGTCGAGACGCCATGAGATCTATCTCTGGTTTGCCCCAACGTCGAAGTATTTGGGCAAAGACCTCCGGATGAAGTTCCCACTCCCCCGGATGAAAAGTCTGACGACTTAAGAAATCCGCCTCCCAGTTCTCCACTCCCGGGATGTGGATTGCTGACAGGTGGCAAGAGTGAGACTCTGCCCAGAGAATTATCTTTGATACTTCCATCATAGCTAGGGAGCTTCTTGTCCCTCCCTGATGGTTGATGTAAGCTACAGTCGTGATGTTGTCCGACTGAAACCTGATGAACCCCCGAGTTGTCAACTGGGGCCAAGCCAGGAGGGCATTGAGAACTGCTCTCAATTCCAGAATGTTTATTGGCAGGAGACTCTCCTCCTGACTCCATTGTCCCTGAGCCTTCAGAGAATTCCAGACGGCACCCCAACCTAGAAGGCTGGCGTCTGTTGTTACAATTGTCCAGTCTGGTCTGCTGAATGGCATCCCCCTGGACAGATGTGGCCGAGAAAGCCACCATAGAAGAGAATTTCTGGTCTCTTGATCCAGATTCAGAGAAGGGGATAAGTCTGAGTAATCCCCATTCCACTGACTTAGCATGCACAGTTGCAGTGGTCTGAGGTGTAAGCATGCAAAGGGTACTATGTCCATTGCCGCTACCATTAAGCCGATTCCCTCCATGCATTGAGCCACTGATGGGTGTTGAATGGAATGAAGGGTGCGGCAAGCACTTTGAAGTCTTGTTAGCCTGTCCTCTGTCAGGTAAATCTTCATTTCTACAGAATCTATAAGAGTCCCCAGGAAGGGAACTCTTGTGAGTGGAACGAGTGAACTTTTCTTTTCGTTCACCTTCCATCCATGTGAACTTAGAAATGCCAGCACTAACTCTGTATGAGACTTGGCAGTTTGAAAGCTTGAAGCTTGTATCAGAATGTCGTCTAGGTATGGAGCTACCGAGATTCCCCGCGGTCTTAGTACCGCCAGAAGAGCACCCAGAACCTTTGTGAAGATTCTTGGAGCTGTAGCCAATCCGAATGGAAGAGCCACAAACTGGTAATGCCTGTCTAGGAAGGCAAACCTTAGGTACCGATAATGATCTTTGTGAATCGGTATGTGAAGGTAAGTATCTTTTAAATCTACAGTGGTCATGTACTGACCCTCTTGGATCATAGGTAAAATTGTCCGAATAGTCTCCATCTTGAACGATGGAACTCTTAGGAATTTGTTTAGGATCTTTAAGTCCAGGATTGGTCTGAAAGTTCCCTCTTTTTTGGGAACCACAAACAGATTTGAGTAAAACCCCTGTCCCTGTTCCGATCGTGGAACTGGATGGATTACTCCCATTAACAAGAGCTCTTGTACGCAGCGTAGAAACGCCTCTTTCTTTGTCTGGATTGTTGACAATCTTGACAGATGAAATCTCTCTCTTGGAGGAGAGTATTTGAAGTCCAGAAGGTATCCCTGAGATATTATCTCTAGCGCCCAGGGATCCTGAACATCTCTTGCCCAAGCCTGGGCGAAGAGAGAAAGTCTGCCCCCCACTAGATCCGATCCCGGATCGGGGGCCCTCAATTCATGCTGTCTTAGGGGCATCAGCAGGTATCCTAGTCTGCTTGCCCTTGTTCCAGGACTGGTTAGGTTTCCAGCCTTGTCTGTAGCGAGCAACAGCTCCTTCCTGTTTTGGTGCAGAGGAAGTTGATGCTGCTCCAGCTTTGAAATTACGAAAGGAACGAAAATTAGACTGTCTAGTCTTGGCTTTGGCTTTGTCCTGAGGCAGGGCATGGCCTTTACCTCCTGTAATGTCAGCGATAATCTCTTTCAACCCGGGCCCGAATAAGGTCTGCCCTTTGAAAGGTATATTAAGCAATTTAGACTTAGAAGTAACATCAGCTGACCAGGATTTTAGCCACAGCGCCCTGCGTGCCTGAATGGCGAATCCTGAATTCTTCGCCGTAAGTTTAGTAAGATGTACTACGGCCTCCGAAATGAATGAATTAGCTAGTTTAAGGACTCTAAGCCTGTCCGTAATGTCGTCCAGAGTAGCTGAACCAATGTTCTCTTCCAGAGACTCAATCCAGAATGCCGCTGCAGCCGTGATCGGCGCAATGCATGCAAGGGGTTGCAATATAAAACCTTGTTGAACAAACATTTTCTTAAGGTAACCCTCTAACTTTTTATCCATTGGATCTGAAAAAGCACAGCTATCCTCCACCGGGATAGTGGTACGCTTAGCTAAGGTAGAAACTGCTCCCTCCACCTTAGGGACCGTTTGCCATAAGTCCCTTGTGGTGGCGTCTATTGGAAACATTTTTCTAAATATCGGAGGGGGTGAGAACGGCACACCGGGTCTATCCCACTCCTTAGTAACAATTTCAGTAAGTCTCTTAGGTAAACCTCAGTACTCGTCGGTACCGCAAAATATTTATCCAACCTACACATTTTCTCTGGTATTGCAACTGTGTTACAATCATTCAGAGCCGCTAACACCTCCCCTAGTAATACACGGAGGTTTTCCAGTTTAAATTTAAAATTTGAAATATCTGAATCCAGTCTGTTTGGATCAGAACCGTCACCCACAGAATGAAGTTCTCCGTCCTCATGTTCTGCCACCTGTGACGCAGTGTCTGACATGGCCCTAATATTATCAGCGCACTCTGTTCTCACCCCAGAGTGATCACGCTTACCTCTTAGTTCTGGTAATTTAGCCAAAACCTCAGTCATAACAGTAGCCATATCCTGTAATGTGATTTGTAATGGCCGCCCAGATGTACTCGGCGCTACAATATCACGCACCTCCCTCTGAGCGGGAGATGTAGGTACTGACACGTGAGGCGAGTTAGTCGGCATAACTCTCCCCTCGTTGTTTGGTGAAATTTGTTCAATTTGTACAGATTGACTTTTATTTAAAGTAGCATCAATACAGTTAGTACATAAATTTCTATTGGGCTCCACTTTGGCATTGCAACAAATGACACAGGTATCATCCTCTGAATCAGACATGTTTAACACACTAGCAAATAAACTTGCAACTTGGAAATACAATTCAATTAGAATAATATTAAAACGTACTGTGCCTTTAAGAAGCACAGAAGATCTATGACAGTTGAAAATTAATAAATTGAAACAGTTATAGCCTCAATCCTTGTAAACAACACAACTTTAGCAAAGGTTTAATCCCATTAGCAAAGATAACAAATTCTGAAAGCAGGAAACAAATTACAGAATAAACGTTTTTTATCTCAGTCAAACTATAATTCTCACAGCTCTGCTGAGAGAAATTACCTCCCTCAAAATAAGTTTGAAGACCCCTGAGCTCTGTAGAGATGAACCGGATCATGCAGGGAATACAATGAGTTGCTGACTGAAATATTTGATGCAGTAAAAGCGCCAAAAAAACGGCCCCTCCCCCTCACACACAGCAGTGAGGGAGAACAGAAACTGTCAGAAAAACAGATTAAGCAACTGCCAAGTGGAAAAATAGTGCCCAAACATTTATTCACTCAGTACCTCAGTAAATGAAAACGATTTTACATTCCAGCAAAAACGTTAAACATAATCTCTAGTTATTAAACAGCTTTATGTATTTCTTACAGTGTAATTCTAGTGAAGTACCATTCCCCAGAATACTGAAGTGTAAAGTATACATACATGACATTATATCGGTATGGCAGGATTTTCTCATCAATTCCATTGTCAGAAAATAAAAACTGCTACATACCTCTATGCAGATTCATCTGCCCGCTGTCCCCTGATCTGAAGTTTACCTCTCCTCAGATGGCCGAGAAACAGCAATATGATCTTAACTACTCCGGCTAAAATCATAACAAAAACTCTGGTAGATTCTTCTTCAAACTCTGCCAGAGAGATAATAACACACTCCGGTGCTATTTTAAAAAAACAAACTTTTGATTGAAGATATAAAACTAAGTATAATCACCATAGTCCTCTCACACATCCTATCTAGTCGTTGGGTGCAAGAGAATGACTGGGAGTGACGTAGAGGGGAGGAGCTATATGCAGCTCTGCTGGGTGAATCCTCTTGCACTTCCTGTTGGGGAGGAGTAATATCCCAGAAGTAATGATGACCCGTGGACTGATCACACTTAACAGAAGAAACGTTGATAGAAAAACACTCTAAAATACAAAAATAAGCCAACTGAAAGTATAGAGACAACTACGGCTATACAAATTCCTTTTATTACAAATTATAATGCAGATCAAGGGGTTATCAGGAGGATAATCCATGAGCATTGGCATCTTTAAGGCAGACCCATTAATAGGTGATAAACTAACATCAAAACCAAATTTTGTATTTAGAAAGGTGAAAAATCTGAAATCAATTATAGCTCCAAGTGATTTAAGACAAAGTGAAAGCAGCAAAAGACTGAAAGATACTGACCTAAAAGGAAATAAAATTGCTGGCTTCTATCCATGTTACACATGTCGAGCCTGTCAACATAGTATAAAGAAAAAAAGCATTTTGATCCCTAATATAAATGAGGAATATATAATTAAGGATCTTATCAGAAAAACAAAACATCATTTATTTATTATATGTCGGCGAAACAAAAAGATGCCTGAGAGACAGAATTAGGGAACACCTATGTAGTATTGATAAAGTAGACACTACACATCTATATAAACATTTTCAGGATTCAAGTTTGATCAAAATCGAGCCATCTTAGTAAAGAGTAGTACAAAATTGTCATTGCCCAGAGTGCATGTACCCTCAGTTAACTGCTTGAAAGTTTTAGTTCATTCAGTGATTTATTTCTAATTAAATATCATGAAGGGGATCTTTAATATGATGCCAACTATGTTTGATTTAAACTTTATAACAAACGGACATAAATTAATGAATGAATATTTCTAATTTCTGTGTTAAAACAATGAAAAACAACAACTTATTATGGTTATGGAAATGGAAGAATATTCTGTCCCACCAACCTAAAAGTTTACCAGCTGCTACTGGTGTATAATATGAATAACCAGTACCAAATGCATATGTTCTAGCAAGGAGATAAGATGACTGCACTCAAAAACACACACACAGAATCAGGCACACATGCATTCAGACATACACGCACACAAAAACAGGCACACATGGATTCAAACACACATACACAAACACACAAAACAGGCACACATGCATTCAGAAACACAAAAACACACATACACACACACAGGCTCACATGCATTCAGACACTCACACAAACACACACATACACACAGAATCAGGCACACATGCATTCAGACACTCACACAAAAACAGGCCCACATGCATTCATACACTCACACAGATTCACGCACACATGCGTTCAGACGATCACACAAACACACACACAAAAACATCACACATGCATTCATACACTCACACAAACACACACATACACACAGAATCAGGCATACATGCATTCATACACTCACACAAACACACACACACACACAAAACGGGCACACATGCATTCATTCACTCACACAAACACACACATACATTCACACACAAAAAAACAACATACACCCAAACTTACCTAACTAAAAGCCGTGCCGCTGGCATGGAGAGATAAATTCAATAATAAATCAATCAATCAATTCAAGCTTAGGTATCCAAACTAAAATTCACAAAATAACTTATGTTAAATGAATAAATCAATTATATAAATCAAAAAGTCCTTAAAAAATAAGTACACTGTAAAAAGTATATGTTCTTATAAAAAAAGGTTCCTTCACTGATTCACACTTTCAGTAAATGTCTCTGCTGCTTTGTTCGAAATCGCTGCAACACTAGTAGCACGTTTACTTTAAAAAATGCTAACAGGAGCGCAGACACCTTCTAAGAGAAGTAAATCAGCATATCACTTTTAATCAGCAATAAAATACA
The DNA here is from genome assembly GCF_027579735.1 of Bombina bombina. NCBI lineage: Eukaryota > Metazoa > Chordata > Amphibia > Anura > Bombinatoridae > Bombina > Bombina bombina. The sequence goes on along the minus strand of NC_069501.1, from coordinate 753,242,116 downwards.
TACTCAGATTACAAAACCTCAAACAGATATGGAGTTACGTTAAAAGCAATTCAAGTATTTGACTACTGTCAACAAGTGTTTCTCTGTGGCCAAATTGTTTTCCTGTTTCTATTGCGATCCTTCCACAGTCATAGAGATGTCATCACTGGACTCAACAGCAAAATACAAAACTAGTTTGATCTCTATCCTAGGGATTGGCGAATGTGTTTATATCCGAATTCGAATGTTAGAACGAATGTTATTGTAGAAATTCAATTTACATAATAGAATGTTGATAAGAGCGAATATTCTTAAAAATTCGATTTTCAAATGTTATTTACAGTTTTCGAATGTCACATTCGAATTCGAATGTCACATTCGAATTCGAATGTCACATTCAAATTCAAATGTTACATTCAAATATCACATTCGAATTCAAATATTACATTTATAAAACACAATTGTAGACTAGAAACACTATTTCGAATGTCACATTCGAATCGAATATCACATTCGAATCGAATGTCACATTCGAATTCGAATATTACATTTATAAAACACAGTATTAGACTAGAAATACTATTTCGAATTCGAATGTCACATTCGAATCGAATATAACATTCGAATCGAATATCACATTTAAAACACAGTATTAGACTAGAAATACTATTTCAAATTCGAATGTGACATTCGAATTCGAATGTAGCATTCAAATTCGAATATTACATGTATTAAACACAGTTGTAGACTAGAAATACTATTTCAAATTCGAATGTCACATTCAAATTCGAATATTACATTTCGAAATTGAATGAATACATAGCTAAACATTCTATTATTCGAACAAATATTTTCGAATTTTATTGAAAAATTCGAAAATGAAAATTCGAAAATAGAATGTTAGAATGTTATATAAACATTCGAAATTCGATTCGAACGAACAAATGTATCAAAATTCGTTTTAAATTTTGAATTTTTAGAAACATTCGCCCATCCCTACTCTATCCCCACTGTTTACCACATACAACAAATGAAGGCTGACACCAAGCTAGGAGACACCAAGCTTTAGTCACACTGTCAAAAAGTGGGCATAGCCTTACACGCTTTATAGGGTAAATCCTTACTTTGTCAGAGGCTCATACATACATTTAAAGATACAAACACTCACATACACTTGCACAAGGGCAAAAACACACACACATAATTGTACATGCATACATTTACACAAGCAAAGCAAGACTCCTCCCATAATCTGTTCTAGCCAGTGATGTTCTTATCAGCCAGTGAGTCATCAATTCTTAAAGACCAATTGTACACAGACCTGCAAACTCCTTTTGGCTTCAAAATCAAAATAAATTAGCTTTAACAATCTTTTTTTTATACCAGCAGATTTTAGATGTGTTAAATAGTGTTATTTCTTATGCATAATAGTAATGTTAAGATTTTAATTAAATGATATTGCAGGTGTGAAATATCTTTATAATAAATGCATAAATAGGAAATTTTATTGGTTCTACTTTATATATAATTTTCCTGCTCATAAATAAAAAATAACATATAAATAAAGAAAATATAGGTATCCAGAAAACTGTTAGCTATTTTGTTAAGAAGAAGCATGCATTCATTTTGATACAGTAGTGTGCTTTATTGTGAGCAATCCAATTCATGTGTTTATTTGTTCAACACAAACTGCAATACATTAGTAATCTTCTATTATAATGCAGCACAAATTCACCTAAGTGCTTTACCACAAAGACAGACTTCAAGCCGTCAATTCTGCCTTTTTGACAGAATGCCAGCAAGAGAGAAAATAAATAAAAAGAACTTTAATTCCTAAGCAACTAAAATTTGCATTTAATCTGCATTTTCAAGGTTAACATATAGGGTACTTGGCATCTCTGCAAATAAATGAGTTAAAAATATCAATTAAGCAAACTAATGCCTGCTTTTCTGTTGGTGTACAAATATAGCTACACAAATTGGCAATCTCTAAATAGAATTCTGTCAAGATCGTGTGTAATTGAAAAGGACGCTTTTATTTTCTTAAGAAAGCAAATTGATTTTCTGTATGCACCGAAAAATGCTTAAGACAAAAAAATTCAATAAGTTGAGGTTTCATTTTCATTGTAATATTTGGGTTTAATGTGCTTCTACAATGTCAAACTTGGGTCACAAGCCTTACATTTTAAGATCAAGAACAATAGCTTCCTGATACAAATGCAATCATTTGAAATTGAACCTTGTATAACATTTGCTAAGCATCTAAGGAAAATGTGATTTACTTGACTCAGTTAGGGCGATTTAATTATGTGTGATGTTCAAATACCTAAGACATATTCCATCCTGTTCAATTTTGCTGTGCTTTTTGCTTAAAAATGCCAAATTATTTTTTTTTGCTCATTATATTCATTAAAAAGTATGAAACTTGAATTATATATGTTAATTGGCTATGTTTTAGGTTTCACAAAATTGTATCTTCAAATCTGAGTTTTCAAACTTTTACTTGCTTTTGAAAGTTTAAAGGTACATATGAGTGAAATAATTTACAGGTTTTTGCTACAACACATATCATATACATTTTTTATTAATAATTTGTTAAAGGTACATGGTTATAACTCTAAAAATCCAGTTAGATATTTTATGTATTATACATACAAATATCTAGGTTTTTAGGCCAGATTACAAGGGGAGTGGTATTTATCTAGCGCTAACTCCGCTAGAATTAAGATTTTTTGCGCGCGATGGGTAGCAATTCATAATAAAAGTTGAAAGTAAACTGTTATCACATGAGTGCTAACCCAGTGTGTGCAAAAAGACGAACTTAGAATTTACTTCCCCATAGAATTCAATCGAATAAAAAAGTCGGAAAAAAAACTTAACACCCTACTCACGCACAAACCCGATATTCATATTTTCATGTCAGGTAAGCGCACTTGAGAATATGCTATTTCCCATTCCAATGTTCTTCACATAGCAAAATCTGTTCTATTTATTCATAAATACATATTTCTACATATATCTGTTGGTATTTTGGTACAATATATATATATATATATAATTATATAGGTATAGATATATACATACATATATATATATATACATACACACATATTTAAACATATATATGTATGTATCTCTATGTTAAAGCCTGCCTTTTTTTTCTAACACCTGAGACCTCATATCTTTAAACCCTTATAACTTTTTTGTGCATCTGTTTTAAAATAACTTTTATTAGATAGTGTTTGTAATGTAATTTTGATGTATTTTGTGACACGCTTTTGTTTCGCGAGGACACGCTATCCTGAAGCGTGTTAACTCAAGCGATTGCCATTTATAGGTTAAAAGGATAGTAAACACCTTGTAATTACAAGACATTTCTGCTGTGTTACTATAGCATATAGACTTGTACATTTTTTTATTTAAACAGTAAACAAATGCTGAAGATTCTGAAATTTTAGGAGCCAGATTTATTCTTGTGAAAGGGCAACACACTAAGATCTGTGCAAATCCATATCTTAGTGTGTTGCACTTTCACAAGAATATATCCGGCTCAAAAAATTGCTGAATGCGGCTTTTGGATGTCTTCTTTGGCATTCATTTACTGTCAAAGTTCTGCCAAGTCAAAATATTTTAAAAATAATTTAAAGGGACACAAAACTTAAAAGTTACCTTTTATGATTGAGATAGAGTATACATCTTTAAACAACTTTCCAGTTTACTTCTGTTATACATTTTGCTTCACTTTCTTAGTATCTTTATTGAAGAAGCAGCAATGCGCTCCTGGGATCTATCTGATCACATTTATAAGTCAATGAAAATGGGAATACAAGTTCAGACACCAATCAGCAGCTAGATCCAAGCTCCTTAGCCTATCTAGATATGTTTTTTAACAAGTGCTTCAATTGACACTAGAAATTTGAGAACTGACAAAGTCACATGATGTCACATGTCTCTTTAAAATTCAAGTGATTACTGTTGGACTGGTGATTATTTACTGTACTAGACACAAGAATGCTTATATGTAAGTTGACTAAACACAAAATGCACCAAACGCACAAATACCCCTCATATTAAATTCAGGATTGTCCTTTTTCAGATAGGGGTTTCATTACCTTCTGAGTAGCATGTGATCTAAATGGGTGACATTTAGGGTCATCTGTTCTCTACATGAACTTTAGCACCCCTGTATATTCATCTGAAAAGTATTTTCAGGATAATCTTTGCTTTGAATGCATTATCATACTTAGCATTTATTTAGTGTTTAATGTCCCTTTAATATGTTATTTAAAAATAAATAAATTGGTTAATATGTTATTATTAAATACATACATTTTATTTTATTTTTCCAATTTACTTCTATTATTAAATTTGTTTAATTCCATTGATATTCTGTGTTGAAGAGATTCCTAGGTAGGCATCTGGAGCACTACATGGCAGGAAATAGTGCTGCTATATAGTGCTCTTGCAAATGGATGACATTCTTGCAAAATATCTGCCATATAGTGCTCAAGAAATGGGCCGGTTATTAAGTCTACTTCCCTGATTTTCAACAAAAGATACCAAGAATACAATTTGATAATAGAAGTAAATTAGAAACTTTTTTAAAATCACATGCTCTATCTGAATTATTAAATACAAAAATTGGGTTTCATGTCCCTTTAAGAAAGAAACAACATTTATATAATATTAGACATATTTATTTTCTAAATACCATATCTGTTTATGCTAAGTCAATTAACTAAAGTTTAACCTCTTCCTGGTGTTAGGACGTTCCATGTCATCCTATCTGCGCTGGGCTTTAGCGCCGTTAGGACGGCAAGGAACGTCCTAGTGGTTTGGCTGTACTGAATCCAATGGCGCTTTGTGAATGGGATCGCGGTCTGGAGGGCGTGCCTAGCACCATAGAGACGCCCCCCTGACCCAATCCCATCATTGAAATCTCAAGATCGCATGCACAATCGAGTGATTTCAATTTGTTTACATCAGAAAGGTGTTCTAAATATAGAAAAATTAGCCCGGCCATGAAAGGGTTAAAATGGGTTATAGTTTATTTCTGGGAAATTACTATAGCTAAAAAAATAATAAGTAATGCTTCAAAATCTAATAAGAACATGTGATATAATATAGTTATGATGAGTTAGACAGTAAAGTAGATATATACAAACTTTGACTATTTCCGACAATTTAGCAAAAACTGGGTCACAAATGGAGCATATTTATTCTCAACCATCAAATGTTAGTAAAACTTTTTGTACCATAAAAATCAGTTGTATAACATAAATCACTGCAATTATATCATTGTTATTCAGTTCCAATACCCAACATGCCTTGCTAAAAATGAGAACAAATCAGGTAGGAATGAAAGTAGTAGACTTCTATATTTCTGTAATTTTGGATAGATTATCTGTTTCTAGAATCAAGATGAAACATTTGTATGAACTTTAAACTTAAAGGGACATAATAATCATATGCTAAATCACTTGAAACTGATGCAGTATAACTGTAAAAAGCTGACAGGAAAATATCACCTGAGCATCTCTATGTAAAAAAGGAAGATATTTTACCTCACAATCTCCTCAGCTCAGCAGAGTAAGTTCTGTGTAAAAAGTTATACTTCACCTGCTCCCAGTTGCAGGTAAACAAAAAATGAAAAAGTTAATCATCCTTTCAGCTGTCCCAGGACAAACATATTAATATGCTTCTTAGAAATCCTTTACAATGGGATGTGGCTACTGAGGAACTTTTGAGGTAAAATATCTTTCTTTTTTACATAGAGATGTTCAGGTGATATTTTCTAATGAGCTTTTTACAGCTATGCTGCATCACTTTCAAGTGTTTAAACATTTTCGTATTATGGCCCTTTAAAGGAACACAGAACCCAATTTTTTTATATCATGATTGAGATAGAGCATGTTCTGTCTGAATCATAAAAGAACATTTTTGGGTTTCATTCCCCTTTAACTTCCTCATTAATTTCATAAAGTTAGACTCTACATCTAATGGGGACCTGGAATTCCCTTCAGAACTAGATTTTATGATTCTTGCCGATTGATGAAAGACTAGAATGTGGTCCTGGTACTGTTAAATCCATTTGCCCTCCTGCTAAATTCCATGGCAAGTAAAAATAGATATATTTTTTTTAAACTATTTATTTATTCATCCACTATAATAAAATAATGTTTTTGTGCAAAAAGCTATTTTTATTACATTAATGTGTTACTTATTTGCTCTTTCTATTTTTTTAGTGATAAATTTATTTTACCATCATAATTTTTATATTTAAGTGTCAACTTAAAATCTTTTCTTTTTTTTATATTTGACATAAAAAAAGAAAGAAAACAGTTGTGTTTTTAACGATCAGTCTAAGCACCTGCGAATACTAACTAGGTCAAGAAATCTTTTTTTTTTTATTGTAATTATTACACCAAAATATTCATATCTCAGATTAACAAGACCAGAGAACCTTTTCGAAAATGGCATTGCATTCCTCTTAAATGTCACTTTGGAGTGAAGAGAAAAAGGTCAGTCCCAGGTTTATGTTTTAAAGACCTAACTCCTGTAGTGAATTGTAATAAAAGTCAGATGTGTGCCAATTAGTTAAATTAAAAATAGTAAAATTATTTTTTCTTTTTCTTACCCTTTTTTAAAACATATAACAAAGAAAAATAGAATGCAAGAATTATATATTTTTTTCAATCTAATTACTGTGACATTAAAACATGTTTAGTTTAAAACTTTTCAAAATATAAATAAATATCAAATAACTTTGGTGATACATAAAGATATCGATTAGTGATGAAAATCAAATTTTCATTTTCATGAAAAAAATATCCAAAATGAAAGAACCAAAGAAAATGAAAAAATACAGACAAAAATCAACAGTATTAATTTGTTTCCTTTAATTTCTTTAAGGCTTTAATACTTTACTTAAATGGACATTCACACAAAATTTGTTATTGTTTAAATAGATAAATAATGATTTTACTACCCATTCCCCAGCTTTGCACAACCAATTTGGTTATATTAATATACTTTATAACCTTTAAACCTCTAAATTTCTGTCTGTTTCTAAGTCACACCTGCTCTTTATTAGCTTTTCACAACAGGGGATTGCTAGTTCATGTGAGTCATTTAGATAACATTGTTCTCACGCCTGTGGGTTGTGCACAACACAGCAATAATTGGCGTAAATGCAAGTCAATAAATAATAAATAAAAAAACATGTGATCAGGGGACTGTCAGAAGATGCTTAGATACAAGGTAATCATAGAGGTAAAAAGTGATCAGGAACCAGGAAGAACGTCAGGCAGCCAGGTAATACACAGGAACTCTCACAAACAAGTCTGAGACAACGCAAAGGCAAAACATACTGAACAGAGGTCCTTTAAATAATAAGTGATGACATCACAATTCTGAGACTGCATCCTGTCTCACACGGATGATGCACACCAGTCTGGCCATAAAAGGAAGTGCAGGAAATGAGCAGCATTCCCCACAATGCACCATAGTCAGGAAGAGAGGTGAGTAAAATGGCTGCCAGCAGCATATGGCAAACAAAACAGGGAAAAACCCTGACAGTACCCTCGCCTCAATGACCCCTCCCCCGTGGGAGGACAAAAGGCTTATTGGGGAAACGGGCATGGAAGGCACGGAGGAGGGCGGGAGCATGAACATCAGAGGATGGAACCCAAGAACGCTCCTCCGGACCATAGCCCCTCCAGTGAACCAAATACTGTACATGGCCCCTGGACATACAAGAGTCAATAATGCTGCTGACCTCATACTCTTCATGGTTGTCAACAAAGATAGGACGGAAACAAGGCAACACAGTGGTAAACTGATTACAAACCAATGGTTTAAAGAGGGAAACATGAAAAACATTGGAGATGCGCATTGCAGGAGGAAGCTCAAAAGCGTAGGCCACAGGATTAACCCATTGGAGTATTAAAAAAGGACCAACATAACGGGGGGCCAATTTATTGGAAGGCACATGAAGGTTCAAGTTGCGGAAGGACAGCCAAACTCTCTCACCAACCTGGGCAGACGCCTAAGATCAGCCTGGAACTTTTGGCGCTGCATAGAACAATGAAGGCAATCCTGAATCTGCACCCACGTGGAACGGAGTTGCCGGAGATGCTCCTCCAAAGCCGGAATACCCTGAGACATGAATGAATCGGGTAACAAAGATGGTTGAAACCCATAATTCACCATGAACGGGGATAACTTGGAGGAAGAATTAATAGCACTATTACAAGCAAACTCTGTCCATGGTAACAGTTCAGACCAATTATTGTTGCGATCTGAGACATAGCAACGGAGGAACTGTTCCAGAGCTTGATTAGACCGTTTCGCAGCCCCATTGGATTGAGGGTGATATGCCGAGAAGGAAAGTTGGATACCCATTTGAGCACAAAAGGAACGCCAAAATCTGGAGAAAAACTGGCTACCCCGGTCCGACACTATCTCCTTGGGTAACCCATGTAAACAGAAAAAAAATTGAAGCAAGCTCCTGAGCGGTAGGCATCTTCATAAAGGGAATGCAATGTGACCATAAGGATAACAGTATTGCCATTGGAAACAGGGAGCTCGACAATAAAGACCATGGAAAGATGTGTCCAAGGCCGCTGACCATTAGCAGTAGGTTGAAGAAGACCCACAAGAAGACGTCGAGGAGTCTTATTCTGTGCACAAACTGAGCAGGAGGCAACATACGCAGCAACATCAGAACGAAGACCAGGCCACCAAAATTGTCGAGTGACAGACCAAATCATTTGGTTCTTGCCTGGGTGACCTGCGGCTTTAGGATAGTGGTAAGTGTGCAAAAGTTTAGTTTGAAGATTCTCAGGAACAAAACACTTACCACTAGGTTTCTCAGGAGGTGTATTGGTTTGTGCAGTCAGGATCTCCTCCCCCAAGGGAGAAGTCAAATTAGTACGTATGGTAGCCAAAATATAGTCAGGAGGTATAACAGGAGTAGGTACAGACTCCTACTTTGACAGAGGCAAAAATTGTTGAGAGAGGGCATCAGCCCTAACATTCTTACTACCATTCAGGTAGGAGACCACATAATTAAACCGAGACAAAAATAGCGCCCATCTGGCCTGTCGGGCGACAAACATTTTGCTTCAGATAGATAAGTTAAATTCTTGTGGTCAGTAAGAATGAGCACTGGCACGCTAGTACCCTCGAGAAGATGCCTCCATTCCTTGAGTGCCAAAATTATGGACAGTAATCCCCTGTCACCAATTTCATAATTGCACTCCGCTGGAGACAATTTCTTAGAGAAGAAACCACACGGATGCAAGGAACCATCAGGCGTAGGACGTTGAGACAACAGGGCACCTACTCCAGTCTCAGACGCATCAACCTCAAGAACGAAAGGCAGGACAGGGTTAGGATGAGCTAGAACTGGAGCGACAGCAAAGGCAGTCTTAAGACTATCAAAGGCCTTAATGGCAGTAGGTGACCAATGAAGTGGATCATTCTCTTTACCGGTCATGTCTGTGATATGTTTGACCAAGGAAGAAAAGTTTTTAATAAACTTTCTATAGTAACTGGCAAACCCCAAAAAACGTTGAATAGACCGAAGACCAACTGGGCGAGGCCACTACAGAACTGCAGATAACTTGTCAGGCTCCATGGAGAACCCTGAAATGGAGAACCGAATAATTTATTACCCTGGAAAGAACTCACATTTCTCGAGTTTACAAAACAGGCCGTTCTCACGTAGTCTCAGAAGAACCCGTGTAACATCAGAACGATGAGCCTCAAGTGTGGGTGAGTGTATCAGGATGTCGTATAAGTACACCACAACACACTGTTGCAACATATCTCATAGGACATCATTAATAAATTCCTGAAAAACAGCAGGAGCATTACATAGGCCAAAGGGCATTACAAAATACTCATAATGCCTGCTCTTGGTGTTAAATGCTGTTTTCCATTCATGGCCCTACTTAATCCTAACGAGATTGTAAGCTCCTCTCAGATCAAGTTTAGTAAAGACCGTAGCTCCCTTGAGGTGGTCAAAGAGTTCCGTAAAGCGGAATAGGGTAAACATTCTTAATGGTAAGACGATTAAGAACCCTATAATCGATGCATGGTCTTAACTCGCCACCCTTTTTCTTCACAAAGAAGCCAGCCCCTGCAGGAGAGCAGGATTTGCGGATGATCCCCCGCGACAGAGCATCGGCAACATACTCCTCCATAGCACAATTCTCTGCAGCAGACAGAGGGTACACCCGGCCCTGAGGAGGAATGGCTCCGGGTTGCAGGTCTATGGCACAATTGTAAGACCAGTGAGGAGGCAACGTACTGACATGCACCTTGTCAAAAACGTCTAGGAACTCTCGGTACTCCTCTGGCAATTGAGATACCGAAGAAGTGCACAAGACTTTGGTTTCCGAAGACAAGTGAAAATACATTGCGGGGACCACGCCAAAATTTCGGACCTGCGCCAGTCGAGACTGGGATTGTGCTTTTGGAGCCAGGGATAACCCAGAACAACCGGAAAATGCGGAGAGTTTATCACCTGGAACTGGAGGGTTTTAAAATGGAGAGCCCCAACAGCCATGGACAATGGAGCAGTTTCGTGAGTAACGAGTGCGGGCTGAAGGGACCTGCCATCAATGGCCTCAATAGCAAGTGGAACGGCCCGAAGCAAAACAGGAATGGAGTGCTTTGATACAAAAGCACTGTCCATGAAATAGCCCGCAGCACCGGAGTCAATAAGAGCCTGAGTGACTATGGAGGAATCCACCCAGGAAAGGACAACCGTGACCAAAGGTTTCTCCTTAAGCGGTTCCGGGGACGAGGATATACCACTTTATGGTGGGAGGGGACCTTAGGTGTGAGCGTTTCCTGGCCGTGTAGGACAAGACTTCAAAAGGTGGCCCTGTAACCCACAATAGAGACAGAGCCCCTCCCTCCTCCTAAAGGCCCTCTCCGCCACGGAGGGACGCGTGAATCCCAACTGCATCAGCTCAGCAGTACCTGGTGACTCGGGACCAGGAGGCATGGGAGGAAAGGGAGGCATGGGTGGGAACGAACACGTAGGAGACAACGGAACAGGAGGCTTCCGCAAGCGCTCCTTGAAAGAGGGCCTCTCTCTGAGTCTGATGTCAATTAGGATAAAAAAAGACACCAATGCCTCGAGATCCTCTGGTAAATCTCTAGCAGCAACTTCGTCTTTAATCGCATCAGAGAGCCCATGAAAGAAGGCAGCAACAAGGGCTTCATTGTTTCAACCTACCTCTGCGGCAAGCGTACGGAACTCAATATCATACTGAGCAATAGATCTTGTACCTTGCTGAATGGACATGAGTCGTTTAGCAACAGAGGAGGAGCGAGCCGGAACATCAAATACCCTTCGAAAGGAGGCCACAAATTCAGGGTAATTTGAAATCACAGGTTTCTTTGTCTCCCACAAGGGATTAGCCCAGGCAAGAGCTGTGTCAGAGAGTAACGAGATGAGAAATCCCACCTTAGCTCTGTCAGAGGTTAAATGCCTAAGGTAACATCTCAAAGTAAATGCCCACCTGGTTCAAAAACCCTCTGCACTGAATAGGATCGCCTCCATATCGCTGAGGTAGAGGTGCAGAACTGGACATGCTCCTGGTAGGCATAGGTGCAGCAGCGGAAACAGGAGCAGCCATAACTTGCGGGACACTTTGGTCCAAATGTGCAGTGCGAGTCAGCAGGGTTTGCAGGGCTAGTGCAAATTGATACAAGCGGTGATCCTGTACATCCATCCTGGAAATGATGGCAGGTAAAGGTGGATTATTAGCACCATCAGGATTCATGGCCTTTGCGTAATGTCAGGGTGCCAGGAATCCGACTGAGACGAACCTTTATTAATAGCAAAAAATAATAAAAAGTCCAAAAGTCAAATAACAAGCCAGGAGTCAAAACCAGAGCTGGAAGTCAGACGAGCCCAGTCAGGAGCCAAAGCAAATAGTCAGACGAGCTGGAATCAGCAACAAGGAAAACAAGGAAAACAGCAGAGTCAGGAGCAAGCCAGGGATCAGGAACCAGGAAGGATGTCAGACAGCCAGGTAATACACAGGAACTCTCACAAACAGGTCTGAGACAGCGCAAAGGCAAAGCATACTGAACAGAGGCCCTTTAAATAATAAGTGACGACATCACAATTCTGAGACTGCATCCTGTCTCACACGGATGATGCACACAAGTCTGGCCATAAAAGGAAGTACAGGAAATGAGCAGCATCCCCCACAATGCACCACAGTCATTAAGAGAGGTGAGTAAAATGGCTGCCAGCAGCACATGGCAAACAAAACAGGGAAAAACCCTGACAGGGGGGAGAGAGGGAACAAAAGAGACTGGAGAGAGCAAAAGATAGGGAGAGAGACAGCAAAAGAGAGGGGGAGAAAGGGGAAAAGAGAGGGGAGAGAGGGGGGAGAGCGCAAAAGAAGGGGGAGAGAGAGAGCATGCAACAGACATGGGGAAAGAGAGGGGGGGAGAGAGAGAGTCAAAATGGGGGAGGGGAAGAGAGTGCAAAAGAGAGGGGGGAGCACAAAATAGAGGGGAGAGAGAGAGCAAAAGAGAGGGGGGAAATAGAGAGAAAAAGAGAGGGGGAGAGAGCATAAAAGAGGAGGGAGAGAGCGCAAAAGAGAGAGGGAGAGAAAGCAAAAGAGAGGGGGAGAGAGAAAAAGAGAAGGGGCGAGAGAGAGCAAAAGAGGGGGGATAGAGAGAGCAAAAGAAAGGGGGGGAGAACCAAAGAGGAGGGATAGAGAGCAAAAGAGGGGGGATAGAGAGAGCAAAAGAAAGGGAGAGACACAGCAAAAGAAAGAAGGGGAGAGAGCAAAAGAAAGGGGGAAGAGAGCAAAAGAGAGGGAGAGAGACAGCAAGAGAGAGGAAGCAAAAGAGAGGGGGAGAGCGCAAAAGAGAGGGGAAGAGAGCACAAAAGAGAGGGAGGAAAAGAGAGGGGGCGAGAGAGAGCAAAAGAGGGGGAGAGAAAGAACAAAAGAGAGGGTAGAGAGAGCAAAAGAGGAGAGAGAGAGAGCAAAAGAGAAGTGAGAGAGAGCAAAAGAGATGGAGAGACAGCAAAAGAGAGGGTGAGAAAGGGGAGAGAGAGAGCAAAAGAGGGGAGAGAGAGCAAAAGAGAGAGGGAGAGCGCAAAAGAGGGGGGAGAGAGAGTGTGCAACAAGAGAGAGGGGGAAAAGAGAGCGTGAGAGAGAGAGAGCAAAAGAGTGGGGAGAGAGAGTGCAAAAGAGAGGGGGAAAGGGGGGAAGAGAGAGAGAAAAAGAGAGGGGACAGAGAGAGAGCAAAAGAGAGGGGGAGAGAGAGCATAAGAGAGGGCAGAGAGAGAGAGAGCAAAAGAGAGGGGGGAGAGCGAGAGCAAAAGAGAGGGGGAGAGAAAGAGCAAAAGAGAGGGGGAGAGAGACAGCAAAAGAAAGGGGAGAAAGATAGCAAAAGAGGGGTGATAGAGCAAAAGAGGGGGGATAGAGAGAGCAAAAGAGAGGGGGAGAGAGGGAGCAAAAGAGAGGGGAGAGAGAGCAAAAGAGGGGGGATAGAGAGAGCAAAAGAGCGGGAGAAAGACAGCAAAAGAAAGGGGGTAGAGAGAGCAAAAGAGGGGGGATAGATAGAGCAAAAGAGAGGGAGAGAGACAGCAAAAGAGAGGGGAGAGAGTGAGGAAAAGAGAGGGGAAGAGAGAGAGCAAAAGAGAGGGGGGAGAGAGAGCAAAAGAGAGGGGGGAGAGAGAGAACAAAATAGAGAGAGGGGGATAGAGAGAGCAGAAGAAAGGGGGAGAGAGAGAGCAAAAGAGAGTGGGTAAAGAGCAAAAGAGAGGGGGGATAGAGAGAGAGAAAAGGGGGGGGACCGCTGTACTGCAAAAAATGGTCTGTGTACATGAGCTTTAGGACTAGTCTAAAATAAAATGCCATTGGTTTATTGAACATCATAACAGAAAAATGTAGTTACACAAAGAAAACACTACAATAACAGATTTTTTTCAAGTTTATTTTTGTATGGGATTGTCCCAAAACTTCACAGAAGCAAAATATATTTGGCTAATGCAAAAAAAAATTATAGCTATTTAGTTGCAATATTAACTGCCTATTGTGTTGTGCTCTTACGATAATGTCAATTCATGACATATGTCCAATCAACAATTTTCTTCCACTTAGGATCATTTTGAATTAAAGGGACGTAATACTAGGGTGACCATATTGACGCTTTAAAAAGGGACACATATGAAAAATACATACAAAACATTTATTTTTAACAGCCCTGAAAACAGCCCTGACATATGTATTTTTCATATGTGTCCCTTTTTAAAGCGGCAATATGGTCATCCTACGTAATACCCATATGCTAAATCAATTGAAAGTGATGCAGCATAACTTTAAAAAGCTGATAAGAAAATATCACAAGAACATCTCAATTAAAAAAGGAAGATATTTTACCTCAAAATGTCTTTACCCCTGGGAACAGTTATCTTCAGCTACTGTCAGATGCATGATTGGGGGGGGGGGGGGGAATCAGCTTCACCAGTGTTGATGTCACACTTTGCTGTACTGTGATCTCAATAAATTTCACTGAAATCTTGCAAGATTCCATAGCAAACTTCCTTAAACTGAGGAATCTCTTGCACATCCTGTGATTAGCATCCTAATTGGCTGCTTAAGTCCCTTTATATTGGGATGTGACTACTGAGGAAATTTTGAGGTAAAATATCTTCTATTCTGCATAGAGATGTTAAGGTGATATATTTTTTTTTTTTTTTTAATTTTCTTTATTGAAGCAAATCAAAACATTAACAGGTATAATACGATAGTACGGATCAGGTTTCAATTATTACCATTGTTACATGCACAATACATCGTTAACATAATTCAATTAATATACGTACAGGTTTGGCATTATTCAGTTATCATTGATCAGAAACTTCATGGGTTCCCCATGTTCCTAGCAGACAGGTATTCTTCCCATATAAACACAATTGAATAGTATTCTTCCATTTTGTGTTTCAGACTATAGTGGTATTTCTCTACGGACAAGGTTAAAGATATCAAATTAATCCAATCCTCCCTAGGTAACTGTACTTTTCCACCATCTTGGAATCAATTGGAATCAATTGTTTAGCACAATTTAGCATTATATTCAGTAGTGTTGCTCTAAGCCGACAACTAATTTTGGTAGGTTTGTGGAATAAGCATGTCTGGGGGTATAGGGATATGTCTTGGTGGATAGCTTTACTAATCTCAGAGGTCACCAATCTCCAAAACTCCTGTATCTTAGGGCATTGCCACCACACATGAAGCAATGTCCCGATATGCCCGCAATTTCTCCAACATAGAGCTTGTGTGTTTGGATAAATTTGTGATAACCTGTGCGGTGTTAGGTACCATCTGCTTAGTAACTTCACGTTTGTTTCCCTAAATTTCATGGTGGTAGAAGAGGAATTCATATGTTTAATAATGGTAAGCCAATCTTTTTCTACAAGTGAGGAGCCTAGATCTTTCTCCCATTTCCCTGTATATGAGGGTAGTTTACGTGAATGATGAATTAAGATTTGTTGGTAGGCCATGGATAAGTGGCCCTTAGTTGCTATCTATAGGAAACATATATTTTCTAATGGGGTTCGTGATCTAAGGATTTGCTGCTTATCAAAGTGTGTAAATATTAGATGCCTAAGTTGGAAGTATTTGTACCACTGTTTAAAATGGTCAATGCTTAGTTCGGTTAGTTTGTCTTTTGAACATAAGGTATTACCTCTTAAGACCATACCAAACGTGTTTAGTGTATGAATTGTGCTATCAGATGTACATAGGTTGTGATAGTTTATTTGGAAGATGGGGTTAGTGAGAGTAGGGATAGGGGGGAGGGTATAGATGATATAGAAGGAAAATGTTTGATAATATAGTTCCAGGTTTTAAGAGTGTTAAGGTGATATTTCATGTCAGCTTTTAGCAGCTATGCTGCATCATGTTCAAGTGCATCAACATTTGGGTATTATGTCTCTTTAAACCTTTTTTTCCAAATGAGCATACACATCCAAATGAAACTTTCATGCTTCAGAAAAAAGCCATGTTTTATAAATTACTTAAAATTAGTTGGATGTATAGTACTTTTTATTTTTAAAATGATGTCTTGGTACTTATAAAAACTTTTAGACAACAAAGTTGTGGGAGTTGCTTTCATCAGCAAGTCTTTTTTTCAAAACATATTTTACTGGTAGTTTGAATATCAATGTAAACATCACAAAAATAAATAAACTACTGGCTTCATGTTTTTGTGTTTTTTTAAATGTAATATCGCTTTAACAGAACAAGACTAGAAATTCAAGACAAATTACCATTGGCAACTTGTTTTGTGGCTGTGTATTCATTTAATATAAATGATAGTAGTTGCCACTGTTAGTTTGCTGCAGGACTTGGTTCCGACAGTGAAAACAGCACCATTTTTCCATCTTTATGCCATCGCTAATCTTGTCCTCTCTCGTATTTTGATACTAAACCTTATTTCTTCCCACTAGCAGAATCTTGTTGGATAGTATATTTTCTGCTTCATTGGTGCTAAAAGTAATTTAACTGTTGCATTTCCCCTTTCATCAATTTCTGTTTTAAACAACACAGAATAATGGCAATTAATTTAATATAAACCTAGCAAAGTATTATTTAAATTGATCAGTTTAATTATGGTCATGAGGATAATTTCAACACTGATTAGATTGCGTTTGGCTATTCATGTCTGGAATATTATTTTCAAGTAGTATTGTAGTTTTACCATATGTTTGATTTAGTATTGGTAAAAGTTTTTCTAAATTTTTTTTTTCCCACATATCCTGAAAGAGCTTTGGAAAAATCTTTGTGTACTGACATTATGGAATTGGTATTTATATCTTAGAGTTCAAAATTCAATTCCAGCTGGTGCAGCCTGCCCTAAAATATTTAGTCAACGTTAGAAAAGGATAGGAGGGCTTTTGATGCACACACTCCTCATTGTTTTTCTTATATAGTAACATTCAAAAATAACAATAACCAAGAATAATTTAGAAAGATTATAACCTTTAGTTCTGTACTAACATACTCCAAGCCTCACAAAGTAATCCTGCCTAATAGAAGGATCTGCCAATCTTGTAATTCCTCACCTTACTGGAAAGCATGACATATAGCTGGTCTTTGGAAGCTTAGTTTCAGAAAGGGGGGGGGGGGCTAGAATTTCAGCATGAACATTATTATTTAGAAAAAAATACATATACCATATCCAATTGACCCCTTATAAATATTTTTTATAAATATGTTTTTATCAGATAGTGTTTATATGAGTGTAACTGTTTTTTTTTTTTTAAAGTATTTATGTTGTGTTTGGTGGAACTTTTATTTTAGCCATAATGCTATATGATGTGCCACTTGTAATCTAGTCCGAAGTGTTTAACATTGTCCTTAATTTATACAATTCTAACAAAGTTTTAGTGCTGTTTTAAAGATGAAAAATGCTCTAAAACTTGCATTTGGCATTAACAAAGGCCTTTGTGCACTTTCATTTGTACGGAGGCCAACTTGTGAGCTGAATAAAGTTTGTATGTTTATGCTTTAACTTGTTTAATTTTATAATACTATTTAATAATGTGTTTTACTGTGAATTTACTGTTCTTTGCATTTTAAAATAGATATATATATATATATATTGTTTTCTTTCATATAAATATATAAACAATTTTTCTTAAGTGCACTCTCACTCATAAGCAAACAACTTGAGGGTGCTTGAGGGAATATTATGTCTAATTAATACAAAGGACCCAGCACTGATTCTTCATCTATAATTTATTAGTGATGTTTCTGGGAAGGGAAGGTTAGTCCTCGAAAACGTCACTAATAAATTATAGATGGAGTGAGTGCTGGGTCCTATAGATAGATAGATACATTTTGACCACATCATCCTCTTTATGCATGTTGTCTTACTCCAAGCTGTATAGGCTAGAAAGCCTACTACCAATTAAGCATATTAGGTGAAGTGCATCTCTGTAATGAGAAGGGGTGTGGTCTAATGACATCAACACCCTATATCAGGTGTGCATAATTATTAGGCAACTTCCTTTCCTTTGGCAAAATGGGTCAAAAGAAGGACTTGACAGGCTCAGAAAAGTCAAAAATAGTGAGATATCTTGCAGAGGGATGCAGCACTCTTAAAATTGCAAAGCTTCTGAAGCGTGATCATCGAACAATCAAGCGTTTCATTCAAAATAGTCAACAGGGTCGCAAGAAGCGTGTGGAAAAACCAAGGCGCAAAATAACTGCCCATGAACTGAGAAAAGTCAAGCGTGCAGCTGCCAAGATGCCACTTGCCACCAGTTTGGCCATATTTCAGAGCTGCAACATCACTGGAGTGCCCAAAAGCACAAGGTGTGCAATACTCAGAGACATGGCCAAGGTAAGAAAGGCTGAAAGACGACCACCACTGAACAAGACACACAAGCTGAAACGTCAAGACTGGGCCAAGAAATATCTCAAGACTGATTTTTCTAAGGTTTTATGGACTGATGAAATGAGAGTGAGTCTTGATGGGCCAGATGGATGGGCCCGTGGCTGGATTGGTAAAGGGCAGAGAGCTCCAGTCCGACTCAGACGCCAGCAAGGTGGAGGTGGAGTACTGGTTTGGGCTGGTATCATCAAAGATGAGCTTGTGGGGCCTTTTCGGGTTGAGGATGGAGTCAAGCTCAACTCCCAGTCCTACTGCCAGTTTCTGGAAGACACCTTCTTCAAGCAGTGGTACAGGAAGAAGTCTGCATCC
The DNA here is from genome assembly GCF_027579735.1 of Bombina bombina. NCBI lineage: Eukaryota > Metazoa > Chordata > Amphibia > Anura > Bombinatoridae > Bombina > Bombina bombina. Next base: position 753,223,381 of record NC_069501.1, on the reverse strand, counting down.
TTCAAGAAAAACATGATTTTCATGCAGGACAATGCTCCATCACACACGTCCAAGTACTCCACAGCGTGGCTGGCAAGAAAGGGTATAAAAGAAGAAAATCTAATGACATGGCCTCCTTGTTCACCTGATCTGAACCCCATTGAGAACCTGTGGTCCATCATCAAATGTGAGATTTACAAGGAGGGAAAACAGTACACCTCTCTGAACAGTGTCTGGGAGGCTGTGGTTGCTGCTGCACGCAATGTTTATGGTAAACAGATCAAAACACTGACAGAATCCATGGATGGCAGGCTTTTGAGTGTCCTTGCAAAGAAAGGTGGCTATATTGGTCACTGATTTGTTTTTGTTTTGTTTTTGAATGTCAGAAATGTATATTTGTGAATGTTGAGATGTTATATTGGTTTCACTGGTCAAAATAAATAATTGAAATGGGTATATATTTGTTAAGTTGCCTAATAATTATGCACAGTAATAGTCACCTGCACACACAGATATCCCCCTAAAATAGCTAAAACTAAAAACAAACTAAAAACTACTTCCAAAAATATTCAGCTTTGAAATTAATGAGTTTTTTAGGGTTCATTGAGAACATGGTTGTTGTTCAATAATAAAATTAATCCTCAAAAATACAACTTGCCTAATAATTCTGCACTCCCTGTATATATATATATATATATATATATATATATATATCTATTTATATAGATAGATAGATAGATAGATAGATAGATAGATAGACAGAATATATATATATTTGAACTAAAAAATATTCGGCTAGATTACGAGTTTGGCGTTAGAAGCTGTGCGGTGCTAATGAGCAGTTTATGCTCACCGCTCACTTACAGACAGCGCTGGTATTACGGGTTTTTAGAAACCCGGCGTTAACCGCAGAAAAGTGAGCAAAGAGCAAAATTTAGCTCCACATCTCACCTCAATACCAACGCTGCTTACGTTAGCGGTGAGCTGGCTAAACGTGCTTGTGCACGATTTCCCAATAGGAATCAATGGGGGAGAGCTGGCTGAAAAAAACCTAACACCTGCAAAAAAGCAGCGTTTAGCTACTAACGCAGCCCCATTGATTCCTATGGGGAAAATGCAATCAGCCAATAGGATTGAAGTTCAATCCTATTGGCTGATCCAATCAACCAATAGGATTGAGTTCGCATTCTATTGGCTGATTGCATCAGCCAATAGGATTTTTCCTACCTTAATTCCGATTGTCTGATAGAATTCTATCAGCCAATCGGAACTGAAGGGACGCCATCTTGGATGACGTCACTTAAAGGAACCATAATTGTTCAAGAAGATGTCGGATGAACAGGATGCTCCATGTTGGATGTCTAGAAGATGGAGACGCTCCGCGCCGGATGGATGAAAATAGAAGATGCCGTTTGGATGAAGACTTCTGCCCGTCAGGAGGACCACTTCTGCCCGTCTGGAGGACCACTTCTGCCGGCTTCATTGAGGACTTCGGCCCGGTTGGGTGAAGACGTCTCCCGGTAGGGTGATCTTCAGGGGGTTAGTGTTAGGTTTTTTTAAGTGGGGATTGGGTGGGTTTTAGAGTAGGGTTGGTTGTGTGGGTGGTGGGTTTTAATGTTGGGGGGAATTGTAATTTTTTTTTCAGGTAAAAGAGCTGATTACTTTGGGGCAATGCCCCGCAAAAGGCTCTTTTAAGGGCTATTTGTAATTTAGTGTAGGGTAGGGCTTTTTTATTTTGGGGGGCTTTATTATTTTGTTAGGGGGATTAGATTAGGTGTATTAGTTTAAAAATCTTGTAATTATTTTATTATTTTCTGTAATTTAGTGTTTGTTTGTTTTGTACTTTAGATCATTTTATTTAATTGTAATTAATTGTAATTATTAATTTAGGTAATTAATTTAATTGTAGTATAGTGTTAGGTGTAATTGTAACTTAGGTTAGGTTTTATTTTACAGGTAAATTTGTCTTTATTTTAACTAGGTAGTTATTAAATAGTTAATAACTATTTAATAACTATTGTACCTAGTTAAAATAAATACAAAGTTTCCTGTAAAATAAAAATAAACCCTAAGATAGCTACAATGTAACTATTAGTTATATTGTAGCTAGCTTAGAGTTTATTTTATAGGTAAGTATTTAGTTTTAAATAGGAATTATTTAGTTAATGATAGTAATTTTATTAGATTTTTCGAAATTATATTTAAGTTAGGGGGTGTTAGGGTTAGATTTAGATTTAGGGGTTAATAACTTTAATATAGTGGCAGCGACGTTGGGGTGGCAGATTAGGGGTTAATAAATGTAGGTAGGTGGCGGCGATGTTAGGGACGACAAATTAGGGGTTAATAATATTTAACTAATGTTTGCGATGCGGGAGTGTGGCGGTTTAGGGGTTAATATATTTAATATAGTGGCGGCAATGTCCGGTTCGGCAAATTAGGGGTTAAAAATTTATTTTAGTATTTGCGATGTGGGAGGGCCTTGGTTTAGGGGTTAATAGGTAGTTTATGGGTGTTAGTGTACTTTTTAGCACTTTAGTTAAGCGTTTTATGCTACGGCGTTGTAGTGTAAAACTCTTAACTACTGACTTTAAAATGCGGTACCAGTCTTGACAGGAGAGGGTCTACCGCTCACTTTTTGTCAGACTCGTAATACTGGCGCTATGCAAGTCCCATTGAAAATATAGGATACGCAATTGACGTAAGTGGATTTGCGGTATTTTCGAGTCTGGCCAAAAAAGTGAGCGGTACACCTGTACCTGCAAGACTCGTAATACCAGCGGGCGTTAAAAAGCAGCGTTGGGACAGGCCAATGCTGCTTTTTAAGCCTAACGCAAGACTCGTAATCTAGCCAATTGTTTTCTATGTGAAGAACATTGGAATGTAAATATTTACATAACATGCTTCAGGTTGCGAGCTATAGGTTTAACATGGTGTCGAGTTAGCGCATGTAAAGAATGAATTATCTTAATGCCCGTAATGAAAAATAAATTATTAATAATTATTATAGTTACTGTAATATATATATATATATATATATATATATATATATATATATATATATATATATATATATATATATATATAGGTGTACTACACTCTCAATATATATATATATATATATATATATATATATATATTCTTTTGATTTTTTTTGCATATATTTTAGTAAATGTATAATAATTATTTACATTAATATTTTTCAATATTTTATAATTACATAATGCACCTTACTATAATTAGTCTACTCCTGTCAGGTTTTGTGTATATAAGCCCGACAGAAGTTCTTCATATGTGCTAACCCATTATGAGTTATATAAGGTGCGTTATGTACTTAAAATATAACATTTTGAAAAATATTAATAATTTATGTAAATAATTATAGATGTATAAAAAAATCAATATTATATAAATGTGTGTGTATATATATATATATATATATATATATATATATATTTATTCTGAATGCGCTACACATATATGACATTCCAATGTTCTTTACATAGAAGAACATTTTCTATTTATTTTTAAATATATATTTCTATATATGTTATAATTTATTTTGAAATATATATTTCTATATATCTGTTATAATGTTAATGTAAAATATATATCTATACCCATTTCTCTCTCTCTCTCTCTTCTCTCTCTCTCTCTCTCTCTCTCTCTCTCTCTCTCTCTATATATATATATATATATATATATATATATATATATATATATATATATAAATATAACACAACAACATTTTAAATTAGGGGGGGCACAAAATATAGAGAAAATAACTCATTGTGTAGTTCATTAACAAATCTAGACAGGCCAGTAGGCCTGTTTTTCCCACAGAAAACCTCTGGAATACACTGTTTCCAATGCAGCAAGGAATTCTGGGTAAGATATGCAAATTAGGTTCACAATAACACACCTTTTTACTTCATGTCTGCTTTTCAGCAGATTCCCTTTACGCCAAAGCATCGCTGTTCACACAGCTTATAAGCTTAGCTAGGGTTAAAGCAGTGATTCATAACTATCCCAGGACAGACTGTTTCGTGGTTTTTGCCACTCATCAGCCGGGAGAAAGTTTGAATCACTGCTGAGTGAAGTTGTTTCCGGGCAAAACACAACATTTTAAATTAGGGGGAGGTAAAAGGTGAGTTTAAAATCCTCCACTACCCACAAAATATAGAGAAAATAACTCATTGTGTAGTTCATTAACAAATCTAGACAGGCCAGTAGGCCTGTTTTTCCCACAGAAAACCTCTGGAATACACCGTTTCCAATGCAGCAAGGAATTCTGGGTAAGATATGCAAATTAGGTTCACAATGACACACCTTTTTACTTCATGTCTGCTTTTCAGCAGATTCCCTTTACACCAAAGCATCGCTGTTCACACAGCTTATAAGCTTAGCTAAGCTTATAAACTGTGTGAACAGCGACGCTTTGGTGTAAAGGGCATTGCTCTGATTTTCAGACTCCTAACCAAGCCCCAAAGTTTTATGAGAATACCGTCAGCTACCTACTCCAGCTTGCTCCTGTTTGTGTAAAGGGTCTTTTCATATACAAAATAAGGGGGCGGGGGAGTGTCTTATTTCCCACTTCCAGTGGGCTTTCCAGCTACCTTTTAAACAGAGCTAAACTGAGAGCTTCTAAGTAAGTTTTTAAACAGTGTTATACTGGATTTTTATATCAGTATCTGTGCATCTTATTCTTTATAGTAGTGTCTATTACATGCAGTTATATGAAAATGAGTGTATACTGTCCCTTTAAGTGACAAACAATTTTACAGTACACTATCCATTTAATAACTCCTATTGGGTTAGCCCGCAGGCAATATTTGTTAGATTTTTTCTTCTGCGTACTCCATTGAAGTTTATGGGGCCTATGTAATCAAAGGTCTTGCAGACCTGATCCAACAGTCTGAAGACTCGCCAGAAACATGGGCCCACAAGCTCCATACGGAGCTTGATAAATGGGCCTCTATGGGTAGAATAAGTTAGTGTAGTTGTGATATCCAAAGTCCTGAAGTTAGAGTGCGTCGGGTTTACTCGCTAGTAAAAGTTTTACTTTCAACTTGTAATATGCTTTAGTTCTGGTGTTGTTATCGCTCAAGCTATAGTGCGCCACATGTAATCTGGCCCCTTATAGTGAAAGCATTTAATATACTACACATTACTGTAAAAATATTCAAACATTACATTTTGCTTTAATTAGAAAGCATTGCACTTTAAGGTTTAATAACATTCTCACACTAAAAGATAATTGTATTCAGAAAGAAGTTATACAAATATGAACATCAAACTGGAGCTTACAAATTGTCAATATATCATCAATCATCCTAATATTTATGTAACAGAAAGATGGATCAGTTGTCTGAAGTGTAGCTCCCGGTGGAACATGCAGGTTCAAGTTCAAACCAAGCTTGGCTTAAAAACAAGAAAAGACATTTTGAGGTCTCAGTAACCTTTTAGCTAGCTGTGATACATTTATTTTACAGGAAGGGAAGATAAGCAAACATAATATTTAAAGAGACATAATCCAAAACAGAAGCAAAGTATGAAAGATGTAGATGTAATATAGTACTGTTTATTGACATAGTGTTGGAGAAATTAATGGTCATAATACAAAGGTTTATGCAACACACAAACTTGTGTTTGGTATAGTCAGGCCACTGGTAAAAATAAATAAATAAAATGTAAAAATATACAAAATTTCTAAATACTAAGGGGTAGATTTAACAAACAGGGGATTCTGCTTTCTACTCCCGAAGTTTCCGGCTCATTGGAAGTGTAAGTTAAGAAGCAGCGGTTGTAATACCGCTGCTGCTTAACTTCTCCACCACCTTTATGGTGGCGGACTACAATCATCTCGATCTGATACAATCGGGATGATTGACACCCCCAGTGCAGGGGGCAGGATTGCACAAGCATTTTACAAGAAATGCTTGCGCAATGTTGAATGCCTACAGTGTATGCTGTCAACATTTTGCGATGTCGGATAACTAAGAAGTATGCAATAGTAATAATACATGTTGCTCTGTATGATGATTATACAGGGAGTGCAGAATTATTAGGCAAGTTGTATTTTTGAGGATTAATTTTATTATTGAACAACAACCATGTTCTCAATGAACCCAAAAAACTCATTAATATCAAAGCTGAATAGTTTTGGAAGTAGTTTTTAGTTTGTTTTTAGTTATAGCTATTTTAGGGGGATATCTGTGTGTGCAGGTGACTATTACTGTGCATAATTATTAGGCAACTTAACAAAAAACAAATATATACCCATTTCAATTATTTATTTTTACCAGTGAAACCAATATAACATCTCAACATTCACAAATATACATTTCTGACATTCAAAAACAAAACAAAAACAAATCAGTGACCAATATAGCCACCTTTCTTTGCAAGGACACTCAAAAGCCTGCCATCCATGGATTCTGTCAGTTTTTTGATCTGTTCACCATCAACATTGCGTGCAGCAGCAACCCAGCCTCCCAGACACTGTTCAGAGAGGTGTACTGTTTTCCCTCCTTGTAAATCTCACATTTGATGATGGACCACAGGTTCTCAATGGGGTTCAGATCAGGTGAACAAGGAGGCCATGTCATTAGATTTTCTTCTTTTATACCCTTTCTTGCCAGCCACGCTGTGGAGTGCTTGGACGCGTGTGATGGAGCATTGTCCTGCATGAAAATCATGTTTTTCTTGAAGGATGCAGACTTCTTCCTGTACCACTGCTTGAAGAAGGTGTCTTCCAGAAACTGGCAGTAAGACTGGGAGTTGAGCTTGACTCCATCCTCAACCCGAAAAGGCCCCACAAGCTCATCTTTGATGATACCAGCCCAAACCAGTACTCCACCTCCACCTTGCTGGCGTCTGAGTCGGACTGGAGCTCTCTGCCCTTTACCAATCCAGCCACGGGCCCATCCATCTGGCCCATCAAGACTCGCTCTCATTTCATCAGTCCATAAAACCTTAGAAAAATCAGTCTTGAGATATTTCTTGGCCCAGTCTTGACGTTTCAGCTTGTGTGTCTTGTTCAGTGGTGGTCGTCTTTCAGCCTTTCTTACCTTGGCCATGTCTCTGAGTATTGCACACTTTGTGCTTTTGGGCACTCCAGTGATGTTGCAGCTCTGAAATATGGCCAAACTGGTGGCAAGTGGCATCTTGGCAGCTGCACGCTTGACTTTTCTCAGTTCATGGGCAGTTATTTTGCGCCTTGGTTTTTCCACACGCTTCTTGCGACCCTGTTGACTATTTTGAATGAAACGCTTGATTGTTCGATGATCACGCTTCAGAAGCTTTGCAATTTTAAGAGTGCTGCATCCCTCTGCAAGATATCTCACTATTTTTGACTTTTCTGAGCCTGTCAAGTCCTTCTTTTGACCCATTTTGCCAAAGGAAAGGAAGTTGCCTAATAATTATGCACACCTGATATAGGGTGTTGATGTCATTAGACCACACTCCTTCTCATTACAGAGATGCACATCACCTAATATGCTTAATTGGTAGTAGGCTTTCGAGCCTATACAGCTTGGAGTAAGACAACATGCATAAAGAGGATGATGTGGTCAAAATACTCATTTGCCTAATAATTCTGCACTCCCTGTAGATAGATAGATAGATAGATAGATATGCAACCTGCACAATCTATCTATCTATCTAATAAAAGGCTGCCTAGCATTAGGATTGAATACTTTCTGCACACACCTTTGTAGAGACTGGCTGTTATGGGCACCCGCAGCACTTAGGTCCTGGTGCACTAATAACAGTCCCACCCCTGCCAGGGAAAGTAATAAAACTATAATATTAATTAAAAAAGTAATAAAACAATAGGCCCAGCAAACTCCCTACCTCCTCTGACTGTTTTGTATATTGAAAAAAGAGATTAGCAAGAATCTGTAGCCAGACAAACTCAAAGCAGTACATACTTTTAGATTGTACTAAAAATAAAAAACTAATAAAACAATAGGCCCAGAAAACTATGGATTTTTTTTTTATTTGTATTGAGAGAAGGTGAAATTAACAAGAATCTATAGCCAGGCAAATTCAAAGGATTAAATACTTTGACATTGTAATATAAATAATATCATAATGTTTTATTGTTTACATGATAATAATCTAAATATTTTCTCATTATTTATTTTGTGCCTTTTCCCTGTAATTAAACTCTGAAAACAGGGGTGTAACTGGATCTTACTAGGACCCAAGGCAAATGTAGTTGCTTGGTCCCCTGTTTCAAAAGTGATTTTTCGGGCATTTTGCAGTCAGAGAAGCTGAGCCCATAGCCAAATAGGAGCAAGAGGAGCTGATCTCTGTGCCTGTGAGCTATCCCTTTTAACCTTCACCAGAGGATATGTACTTGTGCAGCCTTTATGTGCAAATAAGGGGGCAGTTTTTTTTATATAGCAACACTATGGGGGTTATCTTTACAAATATGGGGGTAGAGTTTCTAAGGCAAATCCATACACTTTCATTACACTGTGAGTACACAAAGGGACCAAACATGATTCAAATTGAACCCATTCCAAATGAGTCCCCTTGTAATGACACCATTACCTCTCAGACCCAACCAGTTAGTTATGCTCCTGTCTGAAAATTGTGGGCTCTCTAATCCCCACATGAAGTGGAAGTGCAATCAGACAACACAGTCCTTCCTTGCTCACTCGACTAATTTATTTATATCTGTTCCTCATTGGCCTCAGCAGAAGAGATAAAATAAGATATGAGGCTTTTAAATTGAATCCTAAATTACAATAAGCTGTCATCCATTATGGAGTCTAAACTTTACACTTATGTCTTTAATATGAAACAAACTAATATATAAAAACTAATACTGTACATCTTTATATTATTCTCTAGCTAAACATTGTTTTGAATACATAATTTTGAATAGCTTTTAGCAATTTAGGGCTCCATGCCCTTTTTTTGTTGTTAAATTCAATGATTCAGGAGAGCTGATCACTTTTCCCAGAAATATTCCACTTACTCTGTTACTGAGACTAATGGTATTACAACCTCACACTTCGTTTCTTCATTCCATAATCAAATCATAATCCCCTTTTTGCCTATATCTCCCAACTGATATTTTTATTCTGTTTTTATGGTGTGTTTATTCGGATCATAATCCTGTTTAAAGGGACATGTTACTCAAATACTAAATCATTTCAAAGTGATGCATCATAACTCTAAAAAGCTGACAAAAAAAAATCACCCTAACATATCTATTAGGGATGGGCAAATGTGTTTATATTCGAATTCGAATGTTAGAACAAATGTTATTGTAGAAATTCGGTTTACTTAATAGAATGTTGATAAGAACAAATATTCTTAAAAATTCGATTTTCGAATGTTATTTTCAGTTTTCGAATGTCACATTCGATTATGTCACTTTCGAATTCGAATGTTACTTTCAAATTCGAATATTACATTTATAAAACACAATTGTAGACTAGAAACACTATTTCGAATTTGAATATCATATTCAAATCGAATATCACATTCAAATTTGAATATTACATTTAAAAAACAAAGTGTTAGACTAGAAATAATATTTCAAATTCGAATGTGACATTCGAATTCGAATGTGACATTCAAATTCGAATATTACATTTAAAACACAGTATTAGACTAGAAATACTATTTCAAATTCGAATGTCACATTCGAATCAAATATCACATTCGAATTTGAATATTACATTTATAAAACACAGTATTAGACTAGAAATACTATTTCAAATTTGAATGTCACATTCAAATTCGAATATTACTTTTCGAAATTGAATGAGTAGATAGCTAAACATTCTATTATTTGAACGAATATTTTCAAATTTTATTGAAAAATTCGAAAACGAAAATTCTAAAATAGAATGTTAGAATGTTTATATAAACATTTGAAATTCGATTCGAATGAACGAATGTATCAAAATTCATTTTAAATTTTGAATTTTTAGAAACATTCGCCCATCCCTAATATCTATGTAAAAAATATATTTTATTTCAAAATTTCTTTAGCTCACCAGCGTAAGTACTCTGTGAGCCAGATCTATTCTTGTTATTGTCATATGCATGGTAAAAAAAAACCTCAAAACAACAACAAGAAACAACCAATCAGCTTTATTGGTGGTTTCATAGTTAACTTCTTGAAACTGAGGAGGGAAAGAAAGTGACTGTACCTGCAATTTTGCTAGATACTTGCTCCCTTGTAAAGCCATAGGTAGAGGGGGAAGGGTTAGAGAGCTGTTTCGGGGGGGGAATCAGGTAAGTTGGGGGCAAAGGGGGGGGATCCAACACTGCATAATAAATATATATTTTAAAAAAAACTTTTATTTTAGTACGGGCAAACCTTCTGCCAGTACTTAAGATGGCGGTGAAAATTGTGAGGTGGGGGAGGGAAGAGAGCTGTGTGAGAGGGTCAGGGAGGGATCAGGGGATGGGATGTGTTAGGTGGGAGGCTAATCTCTAAATTAAAGCTAAAATTAATCCTACAAGCTACCTAATTAATCCCTTCACTGCTGGGCATAATACAAGTGGGGTGTGCAGCGGCATTTAGCGGCCTTCTAATTACCAAAAAGCAATGCCAAAGCCATATATGTGTGCTATTTCCAAACAAAGAAGATCCCAGAGAAGCATTTACAACTATTTGTGCCATAATTGCACAAGCTGTTTGTAAATCATTTCGGTGAGAAACCTAAAGTTTGTGAAAAAGTTATTTTATTTTTTGTATCGCATTTGGCGGTAAAATGGTGGCATGAAATATACCAAAATGGGCCTAGATTAATACTTTGGGTTGTCTACTACACTACACTAAAGCTAAAATTAACCCTACAAGCTCTCTACAACCTACCTAATTAACCACTTCACTGCTGGGCATAATACAAGTGTGGTGCGCAGCAGCATTTAGCGGCCTTCTAATTACCAGAAAGTAATGCCAAAGCCATAAATATCTGCTATTTCTAAACAAAGAGAATCACAAAGAAGCATTTACAACCATTTGTGCCATAACTGCACACGCTGTTTATAAATAATTTCAGTGAGAAAAGTTAGTGAAAAAGTTAACAATTGTTTTAATTTGATAGCATTTGGTGGTGAAATGGAGGCATGAAATATACCAAAATGGGCCTAGATCAATACTTTGGGTTATCTACTAATATAGTAGACAACCCTGATGGACATCAGTGTTACATTGTAACTATCTCTAATTTTGAAAAATAAAATGCTTTGGAAATTGCAAAGTTCTACTTGTATTTATTTCCCTATAACTTGCAAAAAAAAAAAAAAGCAAAGAACATGTAAACATTGGGTATTTCTAAACTCAGGACAAAATGGGTGTTTTTGTTGGTTGTAGATGTGTAACAGATTTTGGGGTCAAAGTTAGAAAAAGTGTTTTTTTCCATTTTTTCCTCGTATTTTATATTTTTTTTTATAGTAAGTATACATTATGATGAAAATAATGGTATCTTTAAAAAGTCCATTTAATGGTAAGAAAAATGGTATATAATATGTGTGGGTACAGTAAATGAGTAAGAGGAAAATTACAGCTAAACACAAACACCGCAGAAATGTAAAATTAGCCATGGTCCTTAAAGGGACACCAAACTCAAATTTTTTCTTTCGTGATTCAGAAAGAACATGCAATTTTAAGCAACTTTCTAATTTACTCCTATTATCAATTTTTCTTCGTTCTCTTGCTATCTTTATTTGAAAAAGAAGGCAGGTAAACTTTTTTTCTTTTTTCAGTACTCTGGACAGCACTTTTTTTATTGATGGATGAATTAATCCACCAATCAGCAAGGACAACCCAGGTTGTTCACCAAAAATGGGCCGGCATCTAAACTTACATTCTTGCATTTCAAATAAAGATACCAAGAGAATGAAGAAAAAATGATAATAGGAGTGAATTAGAAAGTTGCTTAAAATTTCATGCTCTATCAATCACGAAAGAAAAAAATTGGGTTCAGTGTCCCTTTAAGGGTAAGAAAATTGAAAAGTAATGTTGGCCTTAAGGGGGTAAACAATTGAATAACAAGTCCCTTTAACTCTGCAGAAAATGTAGGTGCTCATATGGAGAAGATAATGGTGATCATGAAGACTATGATAATAATGACATTAATAATAATGTTAAAAGTTTTCACAGAAATAGAATAGTACAAGCAAAACATTTAAGGTCTACTTGTTGCTGATAACGCCTCTCGCATTGTTTTTCTGAATTCAGTCATTTTTCACTTTTGTCAAAATGTCAAAATGAGAGGTAAAGGAACAAGATGTTTAGCAGAAAGGAGGACATGTCAACATTCTTGTCTTTAATCTCTGATCTTTATCTGTACATCAATTAAAGCTGCCAGGCCTCAGCTGACACTGACTTCTCAGCTATAAAGTGGGAGTAGAAGATCACCCACTATGATCAGAAAATGTTACAGAAGGTTTTCTTAGAATAATAAATTAAAAATGAATACATCAAAGAGACAATGTACTGAGACAAAACAGCAACACAGTTTTTTGCATACATGTTTTTTTTATTTTCACTTGCTGGCATGTAGTTAAATTAAAGGGACAATAAAGTCATTTTTTACACATGCAAAGTATCATATCTGCAATTAAGCACTGCAACGCAAACAGCTCTATATAAAATATATGTTTTTAGTACAGTTGTCAGGGCTCTGCAAATCAATGTTAAATCATTAATATACACACTGAAAATCTGTGTGGAATTATATTGCCTGGCCTCAGTTTTTGTGTCACAATTAGGGACACATTTGAATGCGCTTGTCGTTTGATCTAAGCAATTACTGTGTAGAATTTTACCATACTTAAAGGGACATGAAACCCAAATTTAATTATTTCATGATTTAGAGCTAGCATGCAATTTTAAATAACTTCCCAATTTACTTCTATTATCAAATTAGTTTTGTTCCCTTAGTAATCTTTTATAAAAACACATACCTAGGTAGGCTCAGGAGCTGCTGATTGGTGTCCAATATTTTTGTGAAGATTTTACTCGATAGCTTGCTAAAATAATTGACTGGTTGTATACTGGAAACCTGGCAACCCTACTCACGTTTTGCTGTTCGTAACTAGAAAATCATTGTTTGCAATAGCAGTGAGGAAATATATAGTTTAGGTTTAGACATGATTGTAGGACAGAAATTGGCAATATGTATTTGCAC
>NC_069501.1:752467739-752550239 GCF_027579735.1 Bombina bombina | reverse complement strand
ATAATTCAAATTAATACGTATTTGTTCAAAGATGAATACACATCTTCTTATGCAGTATTGATTGCCTATACCTATTAGCTTAACACTGCAAAGCACTTTCCAGATAATGCACTGCCGTTCCTGAGCTTAACATGGCTGGTGATTGGCAGATTTGCATATATGGGGTCAGATTACAAGCGGCGTGGCAACTAAAATTTTTGCTCTCATGCTAATTGTGTTCAAAGTAAAATTTTTATGTGTATTATATGTTGATAGTAAAAAAAGTTAGCTTACGATCGTCCAATGCACGCTAATTTTCAGACTTCGGATATCGCGACCATATATATATATATATATATATATATAATATTCAAGAAAGAGAAATGGCACATAATAGTGACATTTGAAAAGACTGGGATTTCAGCACTCTTTTAAAAAAGACAAAACACTTGTAAAGATATATTATCAAAATAGTGGTTTTATTATGCAGATCGCTGTCCAAGGACCTAGTCGGATCCACATGAGCATGGGCATAAAATTATACATACCATAACCAAAAAAGTGACAGTGTATCTAATATATACAATAATTGAAGAAAAAGAAAAGTATAAGACAAAAAGGGTCCGGCCCCTATGGCAATCCTAACTAAACTGAGATAAAGTGCATCAAGACATATATATTAATCAAATGCAATGTGTTGTAAAAGGAGAGGATATTCTCAGGTATGAAATCAGACCAATTTCAGGTTTTAGTGCAAACTGAATCTACCTTAAGAGAAAGAGCTACTCCTATTTACAGGACTTGGCATCCATAAAAGACAATGATTATACGTATACATATCAAAACCAATGCATTGCGATTTGAGTGCACATATATAAATTTATCCAAGAGGAATGAACATGTGTAACCTCTTAAAGGGACTGAGCTTACAATCAGCCCACCTGAAACTCAACACAATTTTAGCGGTCAAGAGTTCCAAGAAAAAGTTCTACACAAGTAGTTTGCGTGTCTGTAGTCAGAAGTCGAGCAACAACTGCAGAAAGTATAGATGGTAGAGACCTTAAATAAGGTTTTCCTTAGAACAAGTAAACGCCAGTTGTGGTAAAGCAACTATTGTGGTGTTGGGTTAGTCAAGCAGGATAAAGCGAGCATGAGAAAAGCGGCAGGTTAAGGACAGCATGTGATATAAACAAGCAAATCAAGCATAGATAGAAATAGGTACAGGAGGATACTTGCTTAGTATTATAGTACCCCTCTGTCGACCTCACCTTTTCTAAATGTCCTCAGTTTACCAACAGCTTCATCAGATCATCTGCTCTTCCTGTATGCCACACTCTAGCGATTCCTTTACTTGAAACGATAAAAGGTGATTAGTCATCCCAAACGGTGCATATTTACTCTTTCACCACATACTTGCTCATTTAGCTTCTGTAAAGACACTCTTTCATTTTGAAGTTATTTCACTTGGTTCCGTTTGTCGCTGCTCCGTTCTGCAGCAAACTCAGCCAGCATGGATGTCACATGAATCGGCCAACCAATTGCCAACACGTGTTTCACCCCCTCGCCATCAGGGAGACGGGGCTTCCTCAGGGCAGGACACGTGTTTCACCCCCTCGTCATCAGGGAGACGGGGCTTCCTCAGGGCATCTGATGCCCTGAGGAAGCCCCGTCTCCCTGATGACGAGGGGGTGAAAGACGTGTTGGCGATTGGTTGGCCCACTCACGTGACATCCATGCTGGCTGAGTTTGCTGCAGAACGGAGCAGCGACAAACGGAACCAAGTGGAATAATTTCAGAACAAAAGAGTGTCTTTACAGAAGCTAAACGGGCAAGTATGTGGTGAAAGAGTAAATATGCACCGTTTGGGATGACGAATCACCTTTTATCGCAAAGGAATCGCTAGAGTGTGGCATACAGGACGAGCAGACGATCTGATGAAGCTGTTGGTAAACTGAGGAAATTTAGAAAAGGTGCAGTCGACAGAAGGGTACAATAATACTAAGCAAGTATCCTCCTGTACCTATTTCTATCTGTGCTTGATTTGCTTGTTTACATCACATGCTGTCCTTAACCTGCCGCTTTTCTCATGCTCACTTTATCCTGCTTGACTAACCCAACACCACAATAGTTGCTTTACCACAACTGGCGTTTACTCGCTCTAAGGAAAACCTTATTTAAGGTCTCTACCATCTATACTTTCTGCAGTTGTTGCTCGACTTCTGACTACAGACACGCAAACTACTTGTGTAGAACTTTTTCTTGGAACTCTTGACCGCTAAAATTGTGCTGATTGTAAGTTCAGTCCCTTTAAGAGGTTACACATGTTCATTCCGCTTAGATAAATTTATATATGTGCACTCTAAGCGCAATGCATTGGTTTTGATATGCTTAATGTTACAAGTATAATCATTGTCTTTTATGGATGCCAAGTCCTGTAAATAGGAGTAGCTCTTTCTCTTAAGGTAGATTCAGTTTGCACTAAAACCTGAAATTGGTCTGATTCATACCTGAGAATATCCTCTCCTTTTACAACACATTGCATTTGATTACTATATATGTCTTTATGCACTTTATCTCAGTTCAGCTAGGATTGCCATAGGGGCCGGTCCCTTTTTGTCTTATACTTTTTTCTTCAATTATTGTATATATTAGATACACTGTCACTTTTTTGGTTATGGTATGTATAATTTTACGCACATGCTCATGCGGATCCGACTAGGTCCTTGGACAGCGATCTGCATAATAAAACCACTATTTTGATATTATATCTTTACAAGTGTTTTGTCTTTTTTAAAAGAGTGCTGAAATACCAGTCTTTTCAAATGTCACTATTTTGTGCCATTTCTCTTTCTTGAATATTATATTTATAGTTATTGAATGGGTCTGCAACACTATTACATAGATAAATTATTTATCAGAAAAATCTTTTTTCTGTAATATAGTGGTTGGGGAAACTCAACACTTTAACACTTGGAATACTATAAAAATATGCAATTTTTTCCATCCACCACCCTGTAACCTGTGTGTGTATATATATATATATATATATATATATATATATATATATGTATATGTATATGTATATGTATACACACACACACACATATTTAGACACACACACACACATATATATATATATATATATATAATTGGGGTGAAAAAGAAAGGGTGTTTAGGTTTGCACTGTGTGTAATGCAAATAGTTATTTGGCCCTATTCAGAGTTCCTCCTGATGTGTTTCAAAGGCAGCTTGCTTTGGAAGTTCCACTATCATCAAGTGGAACAAGTATTGGTGTGTAAAAGTTTATGGGTTCCAAAAAATAGCGCTCGTAGAATGGAGGAAACAAAAACAAAAAACAAATTATGGTGCAGTATGAATGTACCAGTTGACAGTATAATTTGAGAAATAAGAAATGTTGCTCACCTTTTTGACAGTATAATTTGAGAAATAAGAAATGTTGCTCACCTTTTTTGACCTCAAACCTGTGAGGTATGTGAGGGGTGTTGGAGGGATTTTACCCTGTCTCTGTTTAAAGATGTTTGTCCAGGTTGCCGGTTGGAGTATGGTATTTGTTCCTTTGTGCCTTTGGAGAGAGATTCTCCTCTGTGGAGTATGGTATCCTTATTTCTCCTCTGTGGAGTATGGTATCCTAATTTCTTTATGGTGAGTTTCATTTATATGGTATAGATAGGCTCCTTTCTTTTATTTGGAGTATGCTGTTATCTTTGGAGGAAATAGATATTTGGCTTCTCCTCTCTGAAGTATGGTAGATTTCCTTTAAGAAACCACTCAAATACGAGTATATATTAAAACAGGTATCCTTTATTTCAGCACAATATCCAGTGTTAGAGTGCTGATCAATAAAAAAGTCTCTAATGGTGTTAAATTAATTTTCCATGCGGAGACTTGAAGTAGGAGAGATTGGAAAGTGTCTAATCCGGGTCTGTGTAGGATTGAGTAGTTTAAATTCTTCTTGGTTGGTTTGTTTGATCCGATGGTGCTGGATTCACATCTGCTGTGAAGTGCTTCTGAAGCGTTGTGGTCTCGCTGGACCGGAAGTGACATAACAAGTGGGGTTTTTGGAATTTAGCGAGGCTTGACCTGCAAGAACCAGAAATGTTGGGGAAACCTTGTGTGATCCGGGTCTTGCGGGTCAAGCCTTGCTAAATAAGCCTATCAGTAAACTCCAAAAACACTATAAAAGAGCATCTCTCCAACCTGTGGGCATACCTTCTGACGAAGTGAAAATAGTTTCACGAAACGCATAAGGGCACGCCCACTTGTGACATCACTTCCGGTCCGGCGAGACTGCAACGCTTCAGAAGCACTTCACAGCAGATGTGAATCCAGCGCCATTGGATCAAACAAACTAGCCAAGAAGAATTTAAACAACTCAATCCTACACAGACCCTGATTAGACACTTTCCAATCTCTCCTGTGTTGGGGAAATAATTTAATTCAAGTCTCCGCATGGAAAATTAATTTAACACCATTAGAGACTTTTTATTGATCAGCACTAACACTGGATGTTGTGCTAAAATAAAGGATACCTGTTTTAATATATACTCGTATTTGAGTGGTTTCTTAAAGGAAATCTACCATACTTCAGAGAGGAGAAGCCAAATATCTATTTCCTCCAAAGATAACAGCATACTCCAAATAAAAGAAAGGAGCCTATCTATACCATATAGATGAAACTCACCATAAAGAAATGAGTATACCATACTCCACAGAGGAGAAGCTCTCTCCAAAGGCACAAAGGAACAAATACCATACTCCAACCTTTAAAATCCCTCCAACGCCCCTCACATACCTCACAGGTTTGAGGTCAAAAAAGGTGAGCAACATTTCTTATTTCTCAAATTATACTGTCAGCTGGTACATTCATACTGCACCATAATTTGTTTTTTGTTTTTGTTTCCTCCATTCTACGAGCGCTACAGTTTGGAACCCATAAACTTTTATATATTTTATATATATATATAAAGCTTATAAATATATATATTAAAGCTTTAAAAATAATTTATTAGGTGTTAATAATGCCAATTTTGAGAGGGACCTGGAACCTAACTCCCTCACTTCCCATTAACTTACATTTTAAACTGGGTTTCAATTTACAATGGTTTCGATTTACAACCATTCCTTCTGGAACCTAACCCCGGCGTAAACTGAGGGCTACCTATATATGAGTGTAAAAGTGTAATTTTTTTAATTTTAATGTTTGGCACAACCTTTTTTTTAACCCTTACACTTTACTCTTGGGGGTATATTTATTAATGTGCGAGCGGACATGATACAATGTAGCATATCATGTCCGCCGCACACCGATAAATGCCGACAGCATACTCTGTCTACATTTATCATTGCACAAGCAGTTCTTGAGAACTCCTTGTGAAATGCCGCCCCTTGCAGATTTGCAGCCAATCGGCCGCTAGCAGAGGGTGTCAATCAACCCGATCGTACGCACATATGTTCTGATTGACTTAGCAGTGATGTTTAACTGCATACCAGTACTGAACTGCCAGCCAAGAGGCTAATGCAAAGGCAGATAATAAAATGTAATGTAATGTATTACCCTATTTTCTTATTGCAGCTTTAAGACCCTTTAAAGGGCCACTGTAATAGAATATGCATGCAGTTTTTCCACTATAGTGTCCCATTAAGTATAATTGCATAAATAACAAGTGATTAATACAAAGACAGTGATTTAACACCTACTCTGAATTTCAAATAAACAGTAGATTTTTTTCTGACAAATTTATTTTTTCTCCCATTTTCCAGCACCTTGTATCATGTGACAGACATCAGTCAATCACAGACTAGTATATGTATACTCTGTGAGATTGTGCACATGCTCATTAGTAGGGATGTTTCGCAACATTCGAAAAATGAAACAAATTTTAACACATTCATTCGTTCAAATCGATTTTCGAATGTTCGTTTAGAATTTTACAAAAAATTGAATTTATATTTGTAATAGTATTTCTAATGCTTTCTTTAAATGTAATATTCAAATTATGCAATATTCTATATAGAAACATTCGAAATGATATATTTGTATCTATTATGTATCAATTTACTAGATTCCCTCCCTACCACATGAACTATTGAACTTCTGAATAGTATTTGTTAAATAGAATGTTAAATTCGAAATTTTGAATGTGGACATTCGATATAATTATAAACATTCAAATTCGAAAGTGACATTCGAAAATTGTAAATAGCATTAGATTATAGAATTTTTAAGAATATTCATTCTTATCAACATTCGGATTTATAATTCAATTTCGGTAATAACATTTGTTCTAACATTCAAAATTCAGAAATTTACACATTCGCCCATCCCTACTCATTAGGATCTTGTTCCCCAGAAAGTGTGACTATAAAAAAAACGTGCAAAATTTGATAATTGAAGTAAATTAGAAAGTGTCTTAAAACTGCATGCTCTATCTGAACCACAAAGGTTTATTTTGACTTGAGTATCCCTTGAGTATTTTATTAAAACATTTCCTTCTTATTTGTTATAAGTTTCCTTGCCTTGTATATTTTTAAGCTATGAATGGACATTGAAAATACAATTCTACTGCTCGCTTATGTGATTAGAAAATGTAAGCATTTAATAAAGTTTTACAAAATAATAATCTTAAATGTTTCTCTGTTTTTGTCTGTTAATCAGGTGTAAAATATAAGAAGAAAAGGAAAAATTGAATAGCAAACACAGATTTCTGCTGTGAAGCAGAGAAAGCTATATTGTAATAGAAAGTGATGCGTGCTTTGACAACATAGCAGAAACAGCGGTTGCAAATATACAAAGTTCAACGGTTAATATTATATTATTAATATGAAGCAATTCTTTTGTCAAAACAAAACTGTGATATAAAAACAAATATCCTTCCTGTGCCAATGTGTTTTCTCCCACTCACAAATGTGCCAGACGACTAAAGCTGTATTATAAGCAATTACATATGAGAGCAAAAAGGAGTCCTTCAGAAAAAGGCCACCTATTCACAGTGATATCTACAAATAACTAAGATGTTTGAACATTGAAGATTTTGAAGGTAAAATAATTATTCACTTACTGTATATGCCTTGTATGCGTACTAATTTGACTAACTGTGCAATGCTCAGAAGTCATAAAGGTCTCTGAAGCAAAAATAAATTAATAAATACAAATTGCTGCACTAACAGGAGTTAGAAAATACAAAAACAAATGGAAACAGTAGTATTTTAAAAAGGTATTAGCAAAAATAGAATAGAGAGAGGTAGCTAATGGCAGATGAGAGAAACATATCACAAATAGATAAATACTTTCTGAAAAATCAAGAATAAAAAAAGAACAATTTGCAGGGTAGAAAGTTTGGGAGAAAGAAAGAAAGAAAGAAAGAAAGAAAGAAGGGAAGAGAGAGGGAGGAGAGAGGGAAGAGAGAGGGAGGAGAGAGGGAAGAGAGAGGGAGGAGAGAGGGAGGAGAGAGGGAGGAGAGAGGGAGGAGAGAGAGAGGGAGGAGAGAGAGAGTGAGAGGGAAGAGAGAGGGAGGAGAGAGGGAGTGAGAGAGAGTGAGAGGGAAGAGAGAGGGAGGAGAGAGGGAGGAGAGAGTGAGAGGGAAGAGAGAGGGAGGAGAGAGAGAGTGAGAGGGAAGAGAGAGGGAGGAGAGAGAGAGTGAGAGGGAAGAGAGAGGGAGGAGAGAGGGAGGAGAGAGAGAGTGAGAGGGAAGAGAGAGGGAGGAGAGAGAGAGTGAGAGGGAAGAGAGAGGGAGGAGAGAGGGAGGAGAGAGAGAGTGAGAGGGAAGAGAGAGGGAGGAGAGAGGGAGGAGAGAGGGAGGAGAGAGAAAGTGAGAGGGAGGAGAGAGGGAGTGAGAGAGAGTGAGAGGGAAGAGAGAGGGAGGAGAGAGAGAGTGAGAGGGAGGAGAGAGGGAGGAGAGAGAGAGAGTGAGAGGGAAGAGAGAGGGAGGAGAGAAAGAGTGAGAGGGAAGAGAGAGGGAGGAGAGAGGGAGGAGAGAGAGAGTGAGAGTGAAGAGAGAGGGAGGAGAGAGGGAGGAGAGAGAGAGTGAGAGGGAAGAGAGAGGGAGGAGAGAGGGAGGAGAGGGAAGAGAGAGGGAGGAGAGAGAGAGTGAGAGGGAGGAGAGAGGGAGGAGAGAGAGAGTGAGAGGGAAGAGAGAGAGAGTGAGAGGGAAGAGAGAGGGAGGAGAGAGGGAGGAGAGAGAGAGTGAGAGGGAAGAGAGAGGGAGGAGAGAGAGAGTGAGAGGGAAGAGAGAGGGAAGAGAGAGGGAGGAGAGAGGGAGGAGAGAGAGTGAGAGGGAAGAGAGAGGGCGGAGAGAGGGAGGAGAGAGAGAGTGAGAGGGAAGAGAGAGGGAGGAGAGAGGGAGGAGAGAGAGAGTGAGAGGGAAGAGAGAGGGAGGAGAGAGAGAGTGAGAGGGAAGAGAGAGGGAGGAGAGAGAGAGTGAGAGGGAAGAGAGAGGGAGGAGAGAGGGAGGAGAGAGATAGTGAGAGGGAAGAGAGAGGGAGGAGAGAGGGAGGAGAGAGAGAGTGAGAGGGAAGAGAGAGGGAGGAGAGAGGGAGGAGAGAGAGAGGAGAGAGAGAGTGAGAGGGAAGAGAGAGGGAGGAGAGAGGAAGGAGAGAGAGAGTGAGAGAGAGACAGAAAGGGAGGGAGGTAAAGAAAAGGATGGAAAGAGAGGGAGGGATGGAGGAGTGACCAGGTCACTTTACCTTGCAAACTATTTATATCACTGTGCAGAGTTCTATAAATGGAGAGACACCTACATTAAAATATAATGCTACAGAATAGCCCCCAAACATTTCTCTAAATTCCAGTGAGTTTTAGATCATCAGAGGGAGAAAGGGAGAGAGGAAGGGAGGGAAAACAGAAAGAGAAGTTAAACAATAAAAATAGATACAAAAAAGTCCATTGGTCCTCATCTGAACTGATTTTACAGGGCTTAAACTAATACATACCGTATAGACAGGGCAATAAGATAATGCTCATATGTAAGGGGGGTTTGCAGCTAGTAGTACGTCACGGCAATGCCCTCTACCCTTTGTTTTTATTATTCGGATTATTGTACTTTGCAGTTTTATACCTGATGCCATAACAGTCTATATGGTGTTGATTTATAAATAAATAATAAATATATAAAAACAGCTGAAGAGATAAGCAGAAACAACACAACAAAAAATACAAAAAAGAGTGTATATGTGCGCTAAACAGCAAAGGGTTTATTGCATATTTTTCTGTTTTCTGGGAGCAAATTAGTATATGTGCAGGGGTACACTTGCGCACCACTTAACCTCTTTCTTTCTATAGAAACAACACCCCAACTGTATGGTTTTATGCAAATATGATCTTTTTTATTAAACATTTGACTAACACAACTATATTAAATAGATGTTGATTAATTGATAGATTTAATTTCGATTTTTATGTCACCAGGTAGCCTTGTATAACTTGAATTAAAACAACTGGGTTTACTTAGGCATTAAAACCATGTTTTTTATGTACCACATCTATTAACCCCTTAATGACCACAGCACTTTTCCATTTTCTGTCCGTTTGGGACCAAGGCTATTTTTACATTTCTGCGGTGTTTGTGTTTAGCTGTAATTTTCCTCTTACTCATTTACTATACCCACACATATTATATACCGTTTTTCTTGCCATTAAATGGACTTTCTAAAGATACCATTATTTTTATCATATCTTATAATTTACTATAAAAAAAAATATAAAATATGAGGAAAAAATGAAAAAAAACACACTTTTTCTAACTTTGAACCCCAAAATCTGTTACACATCTACAACCACCAAAAAACACCCATGCTAAATAGTTTCTAAATTTTGTCCTGAGTTTAGAAATATCCAATATTTACATGTTCTTTGCTTTTTTTGCAAGTTATAGGGCCATAAATACAACTAGCACTTTGCTATTTCCAAACCACTTTTTTTCAAAATTAGCGCTAGTTACATTGGGACACTGATATCTTTCAGGAATACCTGAATATCCCTTGACATGTATATATTTTTTTTTTAGAAGACATCCCAAAGTATTGATCTAGGCCCATTTTAGTATATTTCATGCAACCATTTCACTACCAAATGCGATCAAATAAAAAAAATTGTTCACTTTTTCACAAATTGTTTCACAAACTTTAGGTTTCTCACTGAAATTATTTACAAACAACGTGTGCAATTATGGCATAAATGGTTGTAAATGCTTCTTTGGGGTCCCCTTTGTTCAGGAATAGCAGACATATATGGCTTTGGCATTGCTTTTTGGTATTTAGAAGGCCACTAAATGCCACTGCGCACCACACGTGAATTATGCCCAGCATTGAAGAGGTTAATTAGGGAGCTTGTAGGGAGCTTGTAGGGTTAATTTTAGCTTTAGTATAATGTAGTAGACAACCCAAAGTATTGATCTAGCTCCATTTTGGTATATTTCATGCCACCATTTCACCGTCAAATGCGAACAAATAAAAAAAAAGCGTTACATTTTTCACAATTTTAGATTTCTCACTGAAATTATTTACAAACAGCTTGTGCAATTATGGCATAAATTGTTGTAAAAGCTTCTCTGGGATCCCCTTTGTTCAGAAATAGCAGACATATATGGCTTTGGCTTTGCTTTTTGGTAATTAGAAGGCAGCTAAATGCCGTTGCGCACCACACGTGTATAATGCCCAGAATTGAAGGGGTTAATTAGGGAGCTTGTAGGGAGCTTGTAGGGTTAATTTTAGCTTTAGTGTAGGTATCAACCTCCCACATGACACATCACACCCCCTGATCCCTCCCAAACAGCTCTCTTCCCTCCCCCACCCCACAATTGTCCCCGCCATCTTAAATACTGGCAGTAAGTCTGCCAGTACTTAAATAAGAGTTTTTTGGGGATTAAAAAAAATAATAATAATAATTCTGCTCTGTAGGATCCCCCCTTAGCCCCCAACCTCCCTGATCCCCCCAAACAACTCTCTAACCCCCCTCTCTGCCTTAATATGCGCCATATTGGGCACTGGCAGCTGTCTGCCAGTACCCAGTTTGAAATCAAATATGTTTTGTATCAAATTTTTTATTTTATTATTTTAAAAATACTATTTTCTGTAGTGTAGCTGCCCCCCCTCAACCCACAACCTCCCACCCTCCCAGATCGTTAAAATGTGTAATGTTCCCACCCTCTCTCTGACCAAGTACCACAGTTGTTCCATAGTGTAGGTTTCCCACCCACCCCCGCGCGCGCACCCGCTTCCATGTGCGCGCACTCGATCCCGCCCCCCTTCCCACCGATGGCCGCCCACCCGCCTCCCTGGATCAGCTCCCACCCACCAACGAACATGGCCATTGATGTCCGATACAGAGAGGGCCACAGGGTGGCTCTCTCTGCATCGGATGGCTAAAAAATGTTATAGCAGGATGCCTCAATATTGAGGCATCACTGCTATAACATGAAAGCAGTTGGAAGTGATCAGGATCACTTCCTCTGCTTTCAAAGACCAACGACGTACGGGGTACGTCCTTGGTCATTAACTGCATTTTTTTGCAGGACGTACCCCATACGTCGTTGGTCGTTAAGGGGTTAAAGACAAAGTGGCTTAAATGACACAACTAGGCATATATCTGACTGATTATGCTTCTTTGCCATATGAGCTAGATCGATGATTGTTACAGACAGTGACACCATCTGTATCACTATCTGTAATAATCCTTGCAGTGGTGCTGGTGGAGGTGTGTAAGGGAAGGAAAGTAGTGGGTGGGCAGCTAATCGTGGGAGGGAAGGGTCCCTACATTACAGAAAAAAATAAAACAAAAAAAATAATAAAGTGATGCAATTTTAAACAACTTTCCATTTACTTCTGTTATCTAACCTGCTTTATTCTCTTTGTATCCTTTGTTTAAAGAATAACTAGGTAGGCTCAGGAGTATGGGAGCTAGCTGCTGATATGGGGCTTCACATATATGCCTCTTGTCATTGGCTTTCCAATGTGTTCAGCTAGCTCCAAGTAGTACATTGCTGCTCCTTCAACAAAAGATACCAATGCAATGAAGCAAATTTGATAATATAAGTAAAATGGAAATTTGTTTAAAATTGTATGCTCTATTTAAATCATAAATGAAAACAGTTTGGGTTTCATGTCCCTTTAAAGGATCACTAAAGTCAAAATTAACAAAAAAAAGCACTCAATTTTAAAATACTTTCCAATTCACTACCATTATATAAATAAGCAAAATATTTTTATATGCACACTTTCTGAGGCATCGGCTCCTACTCAGCAAATGCAAGATTCACAGAATATGCGTACAGCATTTGCATTTTGTGATTGGCCGATGGCTGTCTTATGATGCAAAGGAAAACAAACTTTCGGCTAGATTATGAGTTTTTCGTTATGAGTAAAAATGCAGCATTATCGGTTATAACGCTGCTTTTTCACTACCGCTGCTATTTGCTATTAGTCTTGTAGGTACAGCTGTCACACACACTTTTTTGGCCATAACGCAAATTAACTTACGCAATTTGTGTAAATAGTGAGCGGTACAGCCTATCCCGCAAGATTCGTAACGCAATCTAAAGTCAGTAGTTATGAGTTTTATGCTACAAAGCTTTAGCATAAAACTCATAACTAAAGTGCTAAAAAGTACACTTACACCCATAAACTAACTATTAACCCCAAAACCGAGGCCCTCCCGCATTGCAAACACTAAAATAAAATTATTAACCCCTAATCTGCTGCTCCGGACATCGCAACCACTATAATAAACATATTAACCCCTAAACCGCCGCACTCTCGCATCGCAAACACTAGTTAAATATTATTAACCCCTAATCTGCCGCCCCTAACATCGCCGCCACCTACCTACATTTATTAACCCCTAATCTGCCGCCCCCAACGTGACTGATTGGAACAGCCAATAGAATACGAGCTCAATCCTATTGGCTGATTGGATCAGCCAATAGGATTGGAGCTCAATCCTATTGGCTGATTGCATCAGCCAATGGGATTTTTTCACCTTTAATTCCGATTGGCTGATAGAATTCTACCGGCTTCTTTTAGGATGGATGTCGGGTCTTCAAAACTGTAAGTAGATCTTCGGGGGTTAATGTTAGGTTTTTTTTAAGGGTTTATTGGGTGGGTTTTAGTTTTAGATCAGGGTTTGGGCAGCAATCTAGCTAAATGCCATTTTAAGGGCAATGCCCATCCAAATGCCCTTTTCAGGGCAATGGGGAGCTTAGGTTTTTTTAGGTAGGATTTTATTTGGGGGGTTTCTTTGAGTGGGTGGTGGGTTTTACTGTTGGGGGGGTTGTTTGTATTTCTTTTACAGGTTAAAGAGCTGATTTCTTTGAGGCAATGCCCCGCAAAAGGCACTTTTAAGGGCTATTGGTAGTTTAGTTTAGGCTAGGTTTTTTTATTTTGGTGGGGCTTTTTTATTTTTATAGGGCTATTAGATTAGGTGTAATTAGTTTAAATATCTGATAATTTGTTTTTTATTTTGTGTAATTTAGTGGGGGTTTTTGTAATTTAGGTAATTGTATTTAATTAATTTCATTTATTTAATTGTAGTGTAATGTTAGGTGTTAGTGTAAGACAGGTTAGGTTTTATTTTACAGGTAAATTTTTATTTATTATAACTAGGTAGTTAGTAAATAGATAATAACTATTTAGTAACTATTCTACCTATTTAAAATAAATACAAACCTGCCTGTAAAATAAAAATAAACCCTAAGCTAGCTACAATGTAACTATTAGTTATATTGTAGCTATCTTAGGGTTTATTTTACAGTTAAGTATTTTGTTTTAAATAGGAATTATTTAGGTAATGATAGCAATTTTTATTTAGATTTATTTTAATTATATTTAAGTTAGGGGGTGCTAGGGTTAGAGTTAGACTTAGGTTTAGGGGTTAATAAATTTAATATAATGGTGGCGACATTGGGGGCGGCAAATTAGGGGTTAATAAATATAGGTAGGCGTCAGATTAGGGGTTAATAATATTTAACTAGTGTTTGCGAGGCGGGAGTGCGGTGGTTTAGGGGTTAATATGTTTATTATAGTGGCGGCGATGTCCGATTCGTTACGGAGCTTTACGCTGCTTTATTGCAGGTGTTAGGCTTTTTTTTCAGCCGGCTTTCCCAATTGATGTCTATAGGAAAATCATGCACATAAAACCAGCTCACCACTGACTTAAGCAGCGCTGGTATTGGAGTGCGTTATGGAGCTCAATTTTGCTCTATGCTCACTTCTTGCCTAATAACGTCGGGTTTACGAAAACCTGTAATACCAGTGCTGTAGGGAAGTGAGCGGTGACAATAACATACAAGCTAACACCGCACCCCTCATAACACAAAACTCGTAATCTAGCCGTTTGAAATTTGTCAGAAAAAGAATCTACTACTCATTTGAAATTCAAACTAAGTGCTTTTGCATTGTCTTTTATTATTCATTTATTGATTATGCAATTCTAGAAGTGTGGTGCGCAACTGCATTTAGTGGCCTTCTAATTACCAAATCAAATGGAAAAATCATGCATATCTGCTATTTCTGAATAAAGGACATCCCAGAGAAGCTATTTTACAATCATTTGTCTTATGAATGCAGTAAACAATGTCAAGCACACAGGTTGTAAAAAAAGTTGACAATTTTTTTTATACGATGTCATTTGGGTAGTCTACTTTAAAAAAAAAAATAAAAAAATATATATATATATATATATATATATATAGTTATGTGGGTCAATTTTGAGAATTTGGGCAGTTCTGTTATACTGAATGAGAGTATACATAGCTGCAGATAAAGACCTTAAAATGATAAAAACAATAATAATAATAATATACGTTTGGTTTTAGCTGAATCAGAGGATGTCAATTAAAAAAATTTAGATTTTTTTTATACAGTTAGAAAGCTAGAGGTTTTTGTGGAATGTGCTAATTAATCTATTTAGCTATTATTATTTTTTTTACTTTGGTTTGGTAATTTTACAATAATTTGTTAAAAGTAAAGTAAGTTAGACAGAATCAATTTCCTTTTTGTCCAATTTAAACATAACTTTACTTAAATTTTCTTTTTCTTTTTTTTTCTAAGTAAAAACATATATCCACCCTGCTGAGTTTAATTAGAGCCTCCAACCTCCACCTGTCGTTGATGCTTTTTTTTTTTTTTTTTTTACAACCCCAATTCCAAAAAAGTTGGGACAGTATGGAAAATACAAAGTAACAAACAAAAAGATTAATTTGAAAATTCAATTCACTCTGTACTGTATTGCAAACACATTATTAACACATTATTTGATGTTTTACTTTTTAAATTCAATGTATTTTTGAAAATATACACTAATTTCAAATCTGATGAGAGCAACACATTCTGAAAAATTGGGACGGGGCAATTTAGGACTAATAGGGATGTTACAAGTTGAAATAAGAAGGTGATGTGAAACAGGTGAGGCAGTCATGTAATTATAATATATATATGGAGCCTCCAAAAAGGCCTAGTCCTTCAAGAGCAAGGATGGGTCGAGGCTCACCAATCTTCAAACAAATGCTTTAGCGAATAATCCAACACTTTGAGAACAACATTCCCCAAAGACAAATTGGCAGGATATTGGGCATTTCACCTTCTACAGTGCACAATATAATTAAAAGATTCAAGGAATCCAGTCAAATCTCGGTGCATAAAGGGTAAGGCCGAAAACCACTTTTGAATGCTGGTGATCTCTGATTCCTCAGACGTTACTGACTCAAAAATCTTCATGAGTCTAATCGATATCCTGACGTGGGCTTGGAAATACTTTGGTAAACCTTTGTCAGTCAACACTCTGCTGCATTCACAAATGCAAGTTAAGGCTTTACTATGCAAAGCAGAAGCCATACATCAACACTGCTCAGTAGCAGTTTCAACCCTACAATAGGCTCTTAGTCATGACTAAGAGCCTATTGTAGGTTCAAAACGTTGTTCCTGTAAACTTTTGGACCCAACTAATGAAAATAAAGGTATTTTAAATAAAGATTTCTTCTGGTGGCTGGAGTGCTTTGGATGTATGACTATTTGGATTGACAAGATTTGGCAAATCTTACTCCGTGCCCCACAAACAGGTGTGCTGTTCTCCTTCCCTTTTGATTTTCAGATGCTATGAGGGTATGTCAGTGCCCAAGACATGGGTAACTTGCACATCTGTGAGGGCACCATTAATGCAGAAAGATATGTATTCATTTTGGAGAAACATATGCTGCCATCCACATGTTGTCTTTTCCATGGACATCCCTGCATTTTCCAGCAGAACGCCAAACCACATTCTGCCTCAAGGTTGCGTAAGCAGAGAGTGCTTCAGATTCAAGCCAATCAGATTGAGCTCGCATTCTATTGGCTGTTCCGATCAGCCAATAGAATGCGAGCTTAATCTGATTGGCTGATTCAATCAGCCAATCAGATTTATCCTACCTTAATTCCGATTGGCTGATAGAATCCTATCAGCCAATCGGAATTCGAGGGACGCCATCTTGGATGACGTCACTTAAAGGAACCTTCATTCGTCGGGTAGTCGTCGGTCAAGAAGGATGTTCCGCGCCGGAGGTCTTGAAGATGGAGCCGCTCCTCGCCGGATGGATGAAGATAGAAGATGCCGCTTGGATGAAGATGTCTGCCGGTCCGGATGTCCTCTTCTGCCCGGATAGGATGAAGACTTCTGCCGGTCTGGATTTCCTCTTCTGCCATATCGGATGAAGACTTCGGCCCGGCTGGGTGAAGACAACTCAAGGCAGTGAGATCTTCAGGGGGGTAGTTTTAGGTTTATTTAAGGGGGGTATGGGTTAGAGTAGTGGTATGTGGGTGGTGGGTTTTAATGTTGGGGGGTTGTATTTTTTTTTTTTTTACAGGCAAAAGAGCTGATTACTTTGGGGCATGCCCCGCAAAAAGCCCTTTTAAGGGCTGGTAAAAGAGCTGATAACTTTTTAATTTAGAATAGGGCAGGGACCTTTATTCTTTGGGTGGCTTTTTTATTTTATTAGGGGACTTAGAGTAGGTGTAATTAGCCTAAAATTCTTGTAATCTTTTTTTTTTTATTTTTTGTAATTTAGTGTTTGTTTTTTTTTGTAATTTAGTTTAGTTTATTTAATTGTATGTAATTGTAGGTAATTTATTTAATTTATTGATAGTGTAGTGTTAGGTTTAATTGTAACTTAGGTTAGGATTTATTTTACAGGTAATTTTGTAATTATTTTAACTAGGTAGCTATTAAATAGTAAATAACTATTTAATAGCTATTGTACCTAGTTAAAATAAATACAAAGTTGCCTGTAAAATAAATATAAATCCTAAAATAGCTACAATATAATTATTATTTATATTGTAGCTATATTAGGGTTTATTTTACAGGTAAATATTTAGTTTTAAATAGGAATACTTTAGTTAATAAGATTTAATTTATTTTGTTAGATTAAAATTATATTTAATTTAGGGGGGTGTTAGGGTTAGCTTTAGGGGTTACTACATTTATTATAGTAGCGGCGAGGTCCGGTCGGCAGATTAGGGGTTAATACTTGAAGTTAGGTTGGTCGATGTTAGGGAGGGCAGATTAGGGGTTAATAACATTTATTATAGTGTTTGTGAGACGGGAGTGCAGCGGTTTAAGGGTTAATACATTTATTATAGTGGCGGCGAGGTCCGGTCGGCAGATTAGGGGTTAATAAGTGTAGTTAGGTAGCGGCGACGTTGGGGGGGGGCAGATTAGGGGTTAATAAATATTATGCAGGTGTCGGCGATGTTAGGGGCAGCAGATTATGGGTTAATAAATATTATGCAGGTGTCGGCGATGTTAGGGGCAGCAGATTAGGGGTACATAGGGATAATGTAAGTTGCGGCGGTGTACGGAGCGACAGATTAGGGGTTAATAATATAATGCTGGTGTCAGCGATAGCGGGGGCGACAGATTAGGGGTTAATGAGTGTAAGGTTAGGGGTGTTTAGACTCAGGGTTCATGTTAGGGTGTTAGGTGCAGACTTAGAAAGTGTTTCCCCATAGGAAACAATGGGGCTGCGTTGGGAGCTTAACGCTGCTTTTTTGCAGGTGTTAGGTTTTTTTTCATGCCAAACTGCCCCATTGTTTCCTATGGGGGAATTGTGCACGAGCACGTTTTGCCAGCTTACTGCTACCGTAAGCAACGCTGGTATTGAGGGTTGAAGTGGCGGTACATTAGGCTCAACGCACCCTTTTTGGATCCTAACGCAGCTCTTCAGACAACTCTAAATACCAGCGTTGTCTTAAGGGTGCATTGGGGAAAAAAAGCTGCGTTAGCTACTCGGGTCTTTACCAACAAAACTCTAAATCTAGGCGATATATTTTTAAATATTAGACTCTATCTGAAGCATGAAGAAACATTTTGGGTTTCACGTCGCTTTACGTTTCATATCACAGTAACCTTAAACAGACAATCATATTATGAATGCTAAACTGAATTTCGGCTCCAGTCTATCACAGGCTATCATGTGGTCATTTTAAAATGACCCTTTGCAAATGCTATTGTTTCTTAATATCCCTGTAAATACAGTTGATAAGCTCCATTTGAGAGGCTGCAATGGAACTTTGTAGTGCCTTCTGCTTCATGCTCACATGAGAGGTCATCAGACTGCTTCTTAACCTACTATGCCAATTATAAAGTGGTGTTTCTTAATCTCCCCTGGACTTCTCTGACCGGGGTGAATGGTGAGCAGTGGTGACATTGCTACTCACTAGCCACGTTGCAGGGCGAACAGGGGCAGAAATTACTGCTTTTGTACGTTCTGGGGTTGTTAAATGGAGGTCAATGTATGAACTTTGTGTGGATCAAAGAATTAAAAAAAATGGCTTTTATTTAATACATTTCTCCCTATTGTTTACTTATTTTTTATTTTTTTTTAAAAAAAGCTCATGGTTACCACCAGTGACAAAATATTTCCAGTTGCTGAATATCAGAAAAGAAAAGAAGAAAATAGAAATCCAACAGCCTTCCGTTTTAACAACAGCATCACATTCTTATAAATGTAAATATTTATAAACATAAAATTAAAATGCCTCTCATTTAAAAAATCAATTTTGCCTTTAAGCTGGGATAGGAGGTATATTGCAACATACAATACTGCATATATTTATTTACATTATAACACTCTTATTACAATCTAGGAACAGTTTGGTTCACTTTTGAAATGTGCAGTATCTCTCTTCAGCACGAGCTGCATTTAAATTGATATCTAGATAGGCATTTATGACTAGATAGAATCACTGTTTCTAATAATAGTTTTGCGCTTACTCAGCACCCATCAGAACTATTGGGCCATAAAACCAATACAAGATAGCTATTTAGTGTGATAGTACAATATGGCCAACTGTTAGAAAATCAATTTCCTCTTTTCTACCTCTAGAGAATTTCTACACTTTTTTTGTTGACCTGGACATTTCTAAGCTAAGAAATGACAAATACGCTCTATAAATGACACTGAGAAATGACACATTACTGTCATGTTATACATTTTGTGAAAACTATTACAGATATTTGAATCATTTATATAATTCAGAATCAGCACATTGAAGTAAATACTATGCAGTCAGTATTCTGCCTCACCTACTGATCATGGGTAGAAACACAGTGCAATCCTGTATATTTGGGAGTGCTAATTATGTAATTTTAATTTTATGTCTTTTTTTCTTTCTTTTTTTTTGTTTTAGTTTTTACTAAACTTCAGAACAGCAAGGCAATAAATAATGTATTAACAGAACAAATACAAGTACATTCCAAAAATGTCTAGAATTCATGAAATGTCATTATAGTAAAACACAAAAAAATCAGTATTTCAAAAAAGTAAATCTTCCAGCTAACCAGTGTGTTCTCTCCACTCTTAAGACATTATTAAAGGACCAATCAACACTGTAGATTTGCATAATCAACAAATGCATGATAATAAGACAATGGAATAGCACTTAGTCTGAACTTCAAATGAGTAGTAGATTTTTGTTAAATAAATTGCAAAGTTATGTCTATTTCCACTGCCCCTGTATCATGTGACAGCCATCAGCCAATCACAAATGCATATATGTATATGCTGTGAATTCTTGCACATGCTCAGTAGGAGTTGGTGACTCAAAAAGTGTAAATATAAAAAGACAGTGCACATTTTGTTTATAGAAGTAAATTGGAAAGTTGTTTAAAATTGCATGCTCTATCTGAATCATGAAGTTTAATTTTGACTTGAGTGTCCCTTTAAAGCAACAGTATACACTCATTTTCATATAACTGCATGTAACAGACACTACTATAAAGAATAAGATGCACAGATACTGATATAAAAATCCAGTATTAAACTGTTTAAAAATGTACTTAGAAGCTGTCAGTTTAGCTCTGTTGAAAAGGTAGCTGGAAAGCCCACTGCAAGTGGGAAATAAGACACTACCCCCTCCCCCTTCTTTTGCATATGAAAAGACCCTTTACACAAACAGGAACAAGCTGGAGAAGGTAGCTGACGGTGTTCACATAAAACTTTGGGGCTTGGTTAGGAGTCTGAAAATCAGAGCAATGTTATTTAAAAATATGCAAAACTATTCATTTATTTAAAAATAAAACTTTATGGGCTATATAAATAGATCATCTACAAAACATTTATGCAAAGAAAAAATGAGTGTATAATGTCCCTTTAAGCAGAATCTAAATACTCTGCATGGATTCTTGGGATTTAATCTCTACATTACTTTTTTCTGTGTGCTCCTTTAGTTAGTATCATTATTATTATAATTCATTTGTATAGCACCACAAAATTCCTTAGCGCTGGGTTTAATTTTAATCTTTTTTGTGTGTTTGTAGTTTATGGTAAAAAAATAATTCCATCCTCTATAGGATGGACAGGAACATATATACTTAATTTCAAGAATTATAAGGTTCATATGATTGCCCTTTCTCGTTTTAGTTTTCTTGGGTGTTTGAAGTAACAATACTACACTTTAAAATTAAACTCTCAAAAAAATCTTCAATTAAATTCAGTAAAATAGAAAAGGAAACAAACTATCCTTTCCTATATAGATAATAGGTATGGATAGTCCACATTAATTCTTAAAAGGGACACTGAACCCAATTTTTTTCTTTTGTGATTCAGATAGAGGATGCAATTTTAAGCAACTTTTTAATTTACTCAGATTATCAAATTTTCTTCATTCTCGTGGTAGTCTCTTTGGGTTCAGTGTCCCTTTAAGTACTAAGAATTTAAAGATTGATTTACTTGAGCTAAACTTTGTATACAAGGTGTATCTTCTCGCTAGTTTCACTTGAGCACTGCTTTGCATTAGGTATAATCTCTTTGGTAGCTTTGTTTGAGCTCAACTTCGCATATAGGGAGCAGTCACTTCAGTTATTTAAAGAGTCTTTGAGGACTGAATGCTTATGGCTGATGAATGAATAAACCATTAATTATGTCCTTAACAGTCAGGAGATGCTAAGTGCACATTTGCACTCACATTATTTAACCCATTATTGTATTATTTATTATGAAGATTTGTATTATTATAGTGATGCAACATTCTGTAGGGCTGCATACAAATGTAGGTTGATGCAATGACAAAGATACAAATACATAATAACAAACTAAACAAATTAATAAAGGAGTAGAAGAATCATTCTCTAAAGAGCTTAATGTCTACAACATGGGTTTAGAAATGCATAACCCAATGGGGCCTAATTATCAAAGTGTCAACCGAAAACACGCCGGAATTCCACATCGTAATTGTTGCGAGATTGATTCGACCTAGTTATTAAAGCCTCAAGACAGGCAAATGTTGAAATTTGTGACGTAACATGCGATCCGGCGGTCTCAATCCGACACAGATCGATGCTTACATCATTACAGATCGGCTCTATTTGACACTTTTTCCCATTTATCAAACTTCTAACAGGTACAGAAAAGAAAGGGTATACAAGGCGCTACTATAGATCTA
Organism: Bombina bombina; assembly: GCF_027579735.1. NCBI lineage: Eukaryota > Metazoa > Chordata > Amphibia > Anura > Bombinatoridae > Bombina > Bombina bombina. Next base: position 752,528,336 of record NC_069501.1, on the reverse strand, counting down.
TGTACTAGTTAACCTCTAGTAAAAATAAAGCTATATCTACAGGTATTATCCACAGTAAGAAGGATACATTCAAATAAGGGTACAAATAAGAATATAAAGATCTTACAAATCTGATATAAAAATGTCCAAATTAAAAGTCCATGTTCCTTTCAGATACTGATAATGCAGGCAGCTCCTTAAAAAAGTCCCATAACGAACTTGTTGTAATAACCTAAAAGAAAAATAGAGAAAAAAAAGAGCGCCCAAAAACGCATCTAAGTGCAGACTGTCTGTCTGTGACATAAAACACACATAAGAATCACACTCACAATTTAAAAGATTAAAACATGCGGTGTATAATATCACCCAATGAGTTCTCTTTTCCTCCTGCTTTACTAGCGTGGCGTGCGGCGTCAGTGACCCAGCTGTCTGTAGGTGTGTTGGGATTTAACCAATCCGGTAGTCACTTCCGTAACTCAACCCTCCGCTATTGGTTGGTTCACGAAGGTTGTTAGAATCCTTCTCCCAATAGAGTATTAAGTCTCTATAACTTCTTAAAAACCACTATTATTGATGTAAAATACATGGATCATCCTTGACTATGTTTATCTTATCTTCTCTGCAGTGGGCAGTTAGAGACAGGTATAAATGAGCTCCTGTAAGGAACAACAATCACTGTGGAGAATATTGCACAAGTCTTAACAGCAAAATTAAAACCATTCTGCCTTCTAGGGCATTCTACAGGATCTGGAACCTTATCCCTCCCTGCAATATTCTCCACAGTGATTGTTGTTCCTTACAGGAGCTCATTTATACCTGTCTCTAACTGCCCACTGCAGAGAAGATAAGATAAACATAGTCAAGGATGATCCATGTATTTTACATCAATAATAGTGGTTTTTAAGAAGTTATAGAGACTTAATACTCTATTGGGAGAAGGATTCTAACAACCTTCGTGAACCAACCAATAGCGGAGGGTTGAGTTACGGAAGTGACTACCGGATTGGTTAAATCCCAACACACCTACAGACAGCTGGGTCACTGACGCCGCACGCCACGCTAGTAAAGCAGGAGGAAAAGAGAACTCATTGGGTGATATTATACACCGCATGTTTTAATCTTTTAAATTGTGAGTGTGATTCTTATGTGTGTTTTATGTCACAGACAGACAGTCTGCACTTAGATGCGTTTTTGGGCGCTCTTTTTTTCTCTATTTTTCTTTTAGGTTCTAACAGGTACGCTCGCGGCTATTCGGATGCAGCGTACCTGGTTTTCAATACGCCATTCTTGAGGCCGCGGATGCCACAGAAATCAAAGGGAGTATGAAAGCACCGAAAGCTAATGTTCGATGCTGCAAGAGAATGAAGCATACCTCATTGATTTCTATGGTAGAAAAAGTGTTACATTTATACCTAACACCTTAACATAAACCCCAAGTCTAAAAACCCCTACACTGCCGCCCCCGACATCGCCGCCACCTACATAATATTATTAACCCCTATTCCACCACAGCCGCAACATAAATAAAGTTATAAACCCCTATCCCACCGCTCCCTGACACCGCCGCAACCTAAATAAACTTATTAACTCCTAAACCTCTGGCCTCCCACATCACCACCACTAACTAAACCTATTAACCCCTAAAGCACCAGCCCCCCCCATCACAAAAAACTAATTTAAGCTTTTAACCCCTAAACCTAACAATCCCTTAACTTTAAATTAAAATTACAACATCCCTTCAAATAAATTAAAACTAACCTGTAGAATTAAAATAAACTAATTTTAAACTATTAATTAACCTACCCTAACTATTATACTACAATAAAATTAAACTACGAACTAAATAAACTAAATGACATATTAAAAAAACCTAACCTACTAAAATTATTTAAATATACAATTAAACATTATTACAAAGTCCTAAAGTACAAAAACAAACAAACACTAAGTTGCCAAAACAAACACTAAATTACAAAAATTAACAAACCAAATTATCAAAAATCCAATAGCCCTATCAAAATAAAAAAGCCCCCCCGAAATAAAAAACCCTAGCCTATAATAAACTACCAATGGCCCTTGAAAGGGCCTTTTGTGGAGCATTGCCCCAAGCATATTAGCTCTTTTACTGGTAAAAAAAAAATACAAACACCTCCCCCAACAGTAAAACCCACCACCCAACCAACCCCCCCAAATAAAAAAAAAAGATCTAAAATAACCTAAGCTACCCATTGCCCTGAAAAGGGCATTTGTATGGGCATTGCAAAATAAAACCTACCCAAAAAACCCTTAAAAAAACCTAACACTAACCCCCGACGATCCACTTACAGTTCTTGAAGTCCAGCTTGAAGGATCCATTCAGCCGGCAAAGTCCTCATCTAGGTGGCAAGAAGTCTTCATCCATGCGGCAATAAGTCTTCATCCAGGTGGCCTCTTCTATCTTCATCCAGCCGGTGCGGAGCGGGTCCATCCAGAAGACATCTGGCGTGGAGCATCCTCTTCATACTGTCACCACCGTACACTGGAACTTCAATGCATTCCTATTGGCTGAAAGATTCCAATCAACCAATAGGAATTAGAGCTGCTAAAATCCTATTGGCTGTTCCAAACAGACAATATGATTGAGATCTCATCCTATTGGCTGTTCCAATCAGTCAATAGAATGAGAGCTCAATCCTATTTGGATGATTGGAACAGCCAATAGGATGATAGCTCAATCCTATTGGATGATTTGAACAGGTAAAAGAGCTGATATCTTTGGGGCAATGCCCCACAAAAGGCCCTTTTAAGAGCTATTGGTAGTTTATTGTAAGCTAGGGTTTTTGTTTTATTTTGGGGGGCTTTTTTATTTTGATAGGGCTATTAGATTAGGTGTAAAAAGTATTTTTGATAACTTGGTTTGTTATTTTTTATAATTTAGTGTTTGTTTGTTTTTGGTAACTTAGTGGGGGGGTTTTGTACTTTAGGACTTTGTAATAATGTTTAATTGTATATTTAAATAATTTTAGTAGGGTTAGGTTTTTTAATATGTATATTCTGACTCAGATAGTTGTAATAATGATCTATCCCTTGCTGAGACCTCTATGCCTGACCTGTATAAGAAGATACAATCACTGCAGACAATCTTGTCAGATAGCTGAACTCACCAATACCTTGTCCATCCAAAAAGTTGCTTTATTCTGAATATCAGGTTACAGCAGATAATAAAATACAGCAGATGAATGGTTAAAGTATTTATAAGCGGTCAAAAGATGATACTGATAGTAGCTTGCAATGTAATTAACATTAGTGCTGGTTACATGATGCCTGTTAGCTGCAGCCATGACACAGGAAAACATCATCACACTACAAGGGCAGAGCAATACACAAAAAGGAAATGCATAATAGGTCAGAGGTAAGATATTCTAGAAAACAGGAGCATTATCAAAAAGGGTCACTAGATGACAGTACAGAATAAACATAGGGAAGCCTTGTCTGGCATAGTAAATGTCACTATTTAAATCATAACGGAAGTTATGCATAACAATGTGATTTGCAGAGATGTCTTGAAGACCTGAAAGATATAAGGAGAACATACATATAATACAAGAACAACTATAATATAAGTTTCAAGCTGTGTCAATTAAAGTTTGAGATACTTCCTTCTTGAAGTCACAGGAAGAATCCAACAGCATACATAAGTAAGTTCAGTCTCCAAAGGGCAAGAGCAAGATAAGTTCCGTGATCGGTCTGATGAAAGTTTTTATAGTCCCTTGTCTTGCAACTTTCACTTCCACCTTACGCATCTTTCCATCATCACTAGGAATTCTCTTTACAATCAGTCCCATGGGCCATTTGATTCTTTCAGCTTGCTGGTCCTTGAGGAGAACGAGATCTCCAACCTTGATGTTAGGGTTCAGACGTTGCCATTTCCTGCGTCCTTGCAGAGTAGAGAGATACTGCATCTTCCAATGATTCCAGAAGCAGTTGGCAAGGTGCTGTACTCGCTTCCACTGATTGTAGCACAGATTTCCTGTTTTAAAGTCTCCAGGGGGAGCAGGAACAGACCCAAGCTTCTGGGTAAGAAGAGTAGCTGGAGAGAGGAGAGTTGGGGCCTCTGGATCTACAGACACTGGAACAAGTGGTCTTGAATTGATTATGGCAGATGCTTCTGCCAGGAAGGTGGTCAGAATCTTATGGGTGAGTCTTGTGGATTTCAAGTCCATAAGCATGGAGTCCAGTATTTTACGTGTGATACCTATCATTCTCTCCCAGGAGCCACCCATATGGGAAGAATGAGGAGGATTGAAAATCCATGTACAGCCCTTTTCAGCTAAAAGGTCTTGAATTGGCCTAAAGTTGAGATGTAGCTCTTGACAGGCTCCAACGAAATTAGTTCCACAGTCACATCTTAATGTTTTGACTGGTTCTCTGATGGCAAGGAATCGCCTTAGAGCATTTATGAAACTTGAGCCATCCATATATTCTATTACTTCAATGTGTACTGCACACACACTCATGCAAGTGAACAGCACTGCCCATCGTTTGCTATTTGCTTGGCCACCTCGAGTTCTGTGGGCTGTTACCATCGATGGTCCAAAGACATCCAAACCAACATGAGTGAAAGGTGGGTCAGTACTTAACCTGTCAGCTGGCAAATCTGACATTTGCTGTTGCTGATGTTTACCTCTTATTTTACGGCACTGACAGCTGTAATCTGTCTTTTTGCTCCTATAATGCAAAGGACTGCAGCTCTAATGGCACCCTCTGTGAAATGTCTACCTTGGTGCTTAACCCCTTCATGGTAGTGCAGTATGAGCAAAGTGGTGATATGATTGTGAGCGGGTATAATGAGAGGATTCTGTTCTTGACCTCCCAACTTAGCCTTGTTTAATCGTCCGCTAACCCTTAACATGCCATCATTGTCAATGAATGGGTTCAGGTTAGCTATTGGACTGTTTTTTGGAATGCCCCTCTTGTCACGGGTACATTTACTTTCTGAGCCAAAGACATCCTGTTTTACACTGCATATTATGAACAGTTCACTTTCAGCAATATCCTTTGCAGAAAGAAACCTTTGGCACAAGTGCCAACCTTGACAGTGAGCATCTGTGGGCTTTGTGTGAAAGTTGTGTGCAATGTGGACTAACCTTAAAATGGTACGTACAAGCCTTGTCCACTTGGAGAAACGTTCAAAGCGTTGACAGCCCAAGACCAGTCTTTGTTCAGTTCTGGTGACAAGGGTTTTTACTTCAGGACGAATCTCTGGATAATTGTCAGGTTCTAGAAGACTGAAGACATCAGCTGTGGTTTCTTCTGGATGATCCAGCAGTAATTCAGGGCCTGTTAACCAAGGAGAATTTGCAAAGACACTTGCAGACACCGGCCTGGTAGCATGATCATTTTCAAAGATTCTGTTCATAAAGGCAATCCTTCAGTTCAGGCCTGTTCTTTAGTGTCCGTTGAAGTGAGTTGAATCTGGATAACGCCTGTTCATAATTGTTTGGGAGTTTGACCCTTGCAGCATGAAAAGGCAATGGTGCAACCCAGTTGTTAGAGGCGTCCTTGAAGAATTCTTTGTCCATTACTTTGATGAATTCTCTGTCGTCAACTGGCAAGGCTATTTTGTTGTCATCACTTGTAGTACAAAACACTGTGGTACCCAGATTGTCATCACAAAGTATAGGAGTAACATCAGGTATTTGGATCATGTCAGGAGGCTTCTCCCTTACTTCATGATGGAGAGAGCACTGTTTGAAGTGGGATGCATGTCCATTTCCTAATATGTAAGTTTTGAAGGAGTGGATCTCAGATGACGTACGCATACTATTCAAGCATACATCACCCACTATCACCCAGTCTAGATCCAGTCTTTGTGCATAAGGGGCATCGTCAGGTCCATCGCACTGCTCGCGTACTTTATGTACTCCGAGAATATCTCTTCCTAGCAGGACCAAGATTTTAGCATTCATGTCCATTGCCAGAATCTCATCAACAAGGTGCCTTAAGTGAGGATGGTGATAGGAAGCCTCTGGAGTAGGAATCTCTTCCCTTTCATCTGGTATCTGGTCACACTCGACTATTGTTGGTAGGGGTATGCCTTCATTTCCTTTGACATGAGAGACCATGAATCCATTGGCCCTTCTGCCAAAGGCCTCTACACAACCAGAACAGGTTCTGAGAGTATACAGTGTTGCATGACCCTCTATGCCAAAGATCTCAAAGAACTTAGGCTTAACCAGGGATCTGTTGCTCTGTTCATCTATTATAGCATACATCCTAGCAACTTTCTCAGGTTGATCCTGTGGGTAAATCTTGACTAGACATAACTTGGCACAGCATTTGTAGTCTAAGCCTTCTCCACAGACTTCTGTGCATGCAGAGGAAACACTCGCTGTGACTGGAGCATGACTTTGTTGCTCCCCACCATGAATTGAGACAGGGGTGGAGGCAGTTAGCTGCTGTGGGTTGTCTGGAAGTGGAGTAGGATGCATAGCTGTAACGTGTCTGTCGCTACTGCATTCTGTGCACTTTATAACAACTTTACAGTCTTTAGCAAAGTGACCATAAGAAGCACAACACCTGTAGCATACTCCAAGTTTCTGGAGAATCTCCCTGCGCTCTTGTAAAGTCTTTGCCCTAAGCCCACAACATTTCTTAAGAGGGTGAGGCTTCCTGTGAATAGGGCACTGACAATTAGGGTCTTTATCTCTCTCGCCTGAGTCACTCTGGTGTGCAGGAGAGGATAAGGGTGGTGAGATGTCTGTTCTTTTAACAGATATTGCTCTATTAAAGTTTCTTTGTTTAGCTGCCGTGTTATCATACCTTGATGATGTTGGTGAGGATGATGAAGCAGGCAAGTTGGATTCACAGAAGATGAAGCTGGGATTGTTTCTCATCCAGACTTGATCACTGATGTACCTGCAAAAGTATGAGAACGGAGGAAAGGATATGTTATAGTCTCTTTTGTATCTTGAGCCCTGTTGTGCCCATTTCTCTTGCAGGTTTCATGGTAGTTTAGACACCACTGTATTGACACCATGAGAAGTCCAGAATGCTTAGTCCAGGTAGACGTGAGTCTGTCTTTGCCAACTCTAGCTCCATGAGGAGGTCACTTAGTTCTTGGAACTTGCGATAGTCTTTGTTCCCTATTTTCGGGAAGTTTTGCAGTCTCTTGAACAGAGCGCTTTCTATGGCTTCAGAGCTACCATAGGCTTGCTCAAGTCTTGCCCATGCAGTAACAAGGCCTGAATCTGGGTGGTCAACATGTACTGTTCTCAGTCTTTTAACACAATCTGCAGATTATGGCCCCAGCCACTTTATGTGCAAATCAAGTTCCTCTTTGGTTGTAAGGTCAAGATCAGCGATAGCAGCCTTGAAGGTTGATCTCCAGGCCCTGTATCTCTCTGGACAGTCATCAAACCTTGAGAGGCTTGTGTTAATGAGCTCACGGCATATCATGTATCTGGCGAAGTCAGTCAAGTCTGATCTCTCACTCTTTGGTGCCAAAGTAACTTGAGGAACCCCTTGGGTCTGAAAGTTCTTTGGTGAAGAAGGGTGAAGTTTACCAGGATAAAATGATGTTGCAAGAGCATTCAACTTTGGTGTAGTCTCTAAGGCTTCTGCTGGCTGTGGCTTGAGCTGCAGCTTGTCACTGGAAGTCACCTTATTGTCAGCGGGAGGTGATGCGGTTTGCTGCTTAGATGCACTTGTGTTGTGGATTTGAAGAGGCTCAGGCATTTGGTGCTAAGAGGTCTCTGTGTTGAGATTGAGAACGATGGTGTAAGTAGGAGGCACAGGAGATGACTCTGTATCATTGCAAATATTATGCTTTAGCACGTATTTACTAGTGCATTCAACTGGGTCTTCCAGATCTGCTGGGATATGGCAATCTGAATTAGTACTTTCCCCCATTACTTGTTCAAGGACTTTCAGCCTTGCTAGGGCTGCTGCTTCTTTCTTTTCCATTTGCAGAACCTTTATTTGGGAATTCACCTCTGCTTGCTGGGTAAAGCAATTTGTGCTTGGAGAGCTTCCATCTCTGCTTCCCTTCTGGTAAAGGAGCTTTGCACTTTTATTGATTCTGCATCAGCACGGGCCTCTATTAGCTTGTCGCTCAATGTTGAACTTCTAGAGCGAGAGGATCTAGAAGAATGTGCAGTGAACTTAGTTGATGTGGATCTATGAGATATGGTCTCCTGCAATTGAGCAATGCGGAACTCTGCCTTTTCTTTAGCGATTTGCAATAAGAGATCTCTATGTTGGTCCAGTGCATCAGTCCTAGTCAGTTCTGCTGAAGAGTCCTCTATATTAAAGTCCAGGAAGAAGGCTGTGTATTTTGCAGACAGCCGCTGGTAGCATTCATACGCAGCAGATAGGTGATCTATAGAGTCTCTCAATTTGGCTGGTTGATCATTAAAGTGTGACAAAACTGACATGCATTGTGAAATTCTGTCCCATAGGTCTGACAGATTGCTGGAGAACTCATCTCTAGTGAATTCGTAGTTTTCTCTGAGTTTATGTGTCGGTTTTATTGTACGTTTGGGTCTTACACTCTGTTCAGCAATATCTGCAGGATCTGCTCCCTGTACGTCTGCGGGTTCAGAGGCATGATGCATCTGCGTAGGTTCTGCTATAAAAAAAGAGTGCTCAGAGCCTTGTCTAGACATTTTTTCAAGTTTTGCAAAAAATGGTACTGTCTCTTTAAGAAGACAAACAGCAGCTTAGACAGGTGGGGTAACAGTTCAATGCAGAGAAACAGTTTTCAACATTCAGATGAAGTGCAGTAAACTTGTGCGACCATGTGCTTTCACAAGATTGCGGATGGCCCTGAGCTTGATTGCAGATTAGACACACACATATACATAGTAGACTGTAGGAATTCTATACATCTTTTGACTACTCTGACTCAGATAGTTGTAATAATGATCTATCCCTTGCTGAGACCTCTATGCCTGGCCTGTATAAGAAGATACAATCACTGCAGACAATCCTTGTCAGATAGCTGAACTCACCAATACCTTGTCCATCCACAAAGTTGCTTTATTCTATCAGGTTACAGCAGATAATAAAATACAGCAGATGAATGGTTAAAGTATTTAAGCGGTCAAAAGATGATACTGATCGTAGCTTGCAATGTAATTAACATGAGTGCTTGTTACATGAGGCCTGTTAGCTGCAGGCATGACACAGGAAACCATCATCACACTACAAGGGCGGAGCAATACACAAAAAGGAAATGCATAATAGGTCAGAGGTAAGATATTCTAGAAAACAGGAGCATTACCAAAAAGGGTCACTAGATGGCAGTACAGAATAAACATAGGGAAGCCTTGAGAGAAATGGCATAAAAATATATAATTTCTTAACTATAACAACATGAATATTAACAGAGGCTATGTAATATGCTATGCCCCATTGAGGCAGCACAATGTAATTTAGTTTATTTAATTGGTAGTTTAATTTAATTGTAGTATAATAGTTAGTGTAGGTTAATTAATAGTTTAAAATTTGTTAATTTTAATTCTAAAGGTAAGTTTTAATTTATTTGAAGATAGGGATGTTGTAATTGTAATTTAAAGTTAAGGGGTTGTTAGGTTTAGGGGTTAATAGCTTAATTTAGTTTTGTGTGATGTGGAGGGCTGACGGTTTAGGGGTTAATAGGTTTAGTTAGTGGTGGTGATGTGAGAGGCCAGAGGTTTAGGGGTTAATAAGTTTATTTAGGTTGCAGCGGTGTCAGAGAGCGGGGGGAAAGGGATTACTAACTTTATTTATGTTGCAGCTGTGTCAGGGAGTGGTGGAATAGGGGTTAATAATATTATGTAGGTGGCGGCGATGTCGGGGGCAGCAGAGTAGGGGTGTTTAGACTTGGGGTTTATGTTAGGGTGTTAGGTGTGGGAGGCCAGAGGTTTAGGGGTAAAAAAGTTTATTTAGGTTGCGGTAGTGTCGGGAGCAGCGGGATAGGGGTTAATAACTTTATGTTGCGGCGGTGTTAGGGAGTGGTGGGATAGGGGTTAATAAGTTTATTTAGGTTGCGGCGGTGTCGGGGAGCGGAGGGATAGGGGTTAAAGATTTTAGTATAGTGGCAGCGTTTAGTTAGTGAAATGGTATAAATAAATTTGGGAAAAAGCTGAATGGACGCAAGATCGATGACTGCTAGTTAACAGTCCGATGCTCATCGCCCCGTACTTGGTGCGTGTGTTTTGACGGCTTTTGTTATAAATGACGAGAGCGTATTCAGATCCGCGGCCGCAATATTTGGCGATGTAAGGCTGCGAATGCAATATAGTTGACGCTTTGATAAACATCCCCCTATATGTCTAACAAAAATGTCAATGTTTTGGTGTGAAAGTGGCAGTTGAAATAAACAACAAACCAAAGGCTAGATTTAGAGTTTTGCGGCCAAAGGGGTGTGTTAGCTACGCGTGTTTTTTTTCCCCCCCGCCCTTTTATATAATGCTGGTATTGAGAGTTCTCTGAAAGGCTGCGTTAGGCTCCAAAAAGGGAGCGTACAGGCATATTTACCGCCACTTCAACTCTCAATACCAGCGTTGCTTACGGTAGCGGTAGCTGGAAAAACGTGCTCGTGCACGATATCCCCATAGGAAACAATGGGGCAGTTTGGGCTGAAAAAAACCTAACACCTGCAAAAAAGCAGCGTTCAGCTCCAAACGCAGCCCCATTATTTCCTATGGGGAAACACTTCCTAAGTCTGCACCTAACACCCTAACATGTACCCCGAGTCTAAACACCCCAAACCTTACACTTATTAACCCCTAATCTGCCCCCCCCCCACTATCGCTGACCCTTGCATTTTATTATTAAACCCTAATCTGCCGCTCCGGACACCGCCGCAACCTACATTATACCTATGTACCTCTAATCTGCTGCACACAACGCCGCTGACCCCTATAGTATATTTATTAACCCCTAATCTGCCCCCCCACGTCGCCGCTACCTTACATACACTTATTAACTCCTAATCTGCTGACCGGACCTCGCCGCCACTGTAATAAATAGTATTAACCCCTAATCTGCCCTCCCTAACATCGCAGTCACCTAACTTCAAGTATTAACCCCTAATCTGCCGACCGGACCTCACCGCTACTCTAATAAATGTAGTAACCCCTAAAGCTAAGTCTAACCCTAACACCCCCCTAAGTTAAATATAATTTTAATCTAACGAAATAAATTAAATATTATTAACTAAAGTCTTCCTATTTAAAGCTAAATACTTACCTGTAAAATAAACCCTAATATAGCTACAATATAACGAATAATTATATTGTAGCTATTTTAGGATTTATATTTATTTTACAGGCAACTTTGTATTTATTTTAACTAGGTACAATAGCTATTAAATAGTTATTAACAATGTAATAGCTACCTAGTTAAAATAATTACAAAATTACCTGTAAAATAAATCCTAACCTAAGTTACAATTAAACCTAACACTACACTATCAATAAATAAATTAAATCAATTAACTACAATTACATACAATTAAATAAACTAAACTACAAAAAAAATACATTTGTTAGAGTAGCGGTGAGGTCCGGTCGGCAGATTAGGGGTTAATAAGTGTAGGTAGGTAGCGGCGACATTGAGGGGGGCAGATTAGGGGTTAATAAATATTATGTAGGTGTTGGCAATGTTAGGGGCAGCATATTAGGGTTTCTTAGGGATAATGTAGGTGGCGGCGATGTGCGGTCGGTAGATTAGGGGTTACATTTTTTTATTATAGTGGCAGCGATGTGGGTGGGGGGGGGCTCAGTTTAGGGGTACATAGGTAGTTTATTGGTGTTAGTGTACTTTAGAGCACAGTAGTTAAGAGCTTTATGAACCGGCGTTAGCCCAGAAAGCTCTTAACTACTGACTTTTTTCTGCGGCTGGAGTCTTGTTGGTAGAGGGTCTACCGCTCACTTCAGCCAAGACTCTAAATACCGGCGTTAGGAAGATCCCATTGAAAAGATAGGATACGCAGTTGACGTAAGGGGATCTGTGGTATGGAAAAGTCTCGGCTGGAAAGCGAGCGTTAGACCCTTTCCTGGCTGACTCTAAATACCAGCGGGCGGTAAAAAGCAGCGTTAGGAGCCCTTAAGGCTGCTTTTGAAGGCTAACGCAGAACTCTAAATCTAGGCGCAAGTGTAAATTTCTCTACTGCATGTAGTATAGTAAGCACATAGTTATATAAATATTCACAAATACTGACTAGTTTCAGACATGGATATAAATATAAGTTTGTTATTTATGAATTAATCGCTAATGTGCCATTTGCAGAGGACTTATTTCAATTGGAAGCTAACAATAAGGAAAACCCACTATAGTCATTTTTTTAATATAATTAGCAAACATAAATAAGCAAAATAGTCTGAGTATATTGTATTAAAGTAAGTTTAGGTAGTTTTATGCTTTGTTTCTGAAGCATAATTCATGCCAAGTATTTTGATTTTTCGTTACTAAAATGCAGCAGTTCAATAAAAGAAAGAATAATAATTAGCATATAGCACAGTGGACAGACATTTACACCAACCAATGGGAATAACCCTGCTAAAAGTACACTAGCTATACTTACTGTTAAAACTAGTTTTAAACAATAACATTTATTTTACATCTAGTGTTCCCTATAGTAAATAGGACAGTAAAGTCAAAATGAAACTTTCATGATTCAGCTAGAGTATGCAATTTTAAACTACTTACAATTTTACTGCCGTTATCAAAGTTGCTTCATTCTCTTGATATCCTTTGCTGAAAAGCACACCTAGGAAGAATCAGGCGCATCAATGAACTAGTGGGAGCTAGCTGCTGATTGGTGGAGGCGTGTATATACCTTTTGTCATTGGCTCACCAGATGTGCTCAGCTAGCTTCCGATAGTTTTTTGCTTCTCCTTCTACAAATGATACCAACAGAATTAATCAAATTTGATAATAGCTTTAAACTGGAAATTTGTTTAAAAATTGTATGCTGTATCTGAATCATGAAAAAAAAAATGTGGGTTTCATGTCCCTTTGAATGATGGAAACTTCCTTAATAGAACATTTTTCTGGCACATAAGTAATAGAAAAGCTGCAAGTTGTAATAAAAAATATAAATTTATCTGAAGCACAATAAATGCACAGTATATTGGTGTTATTACTAAAATAGTTTCATTAAAAATAAATATAAAAAACTAAAAAAATGAAGTACAGTACATAGATAAATCCACCAACCAAGATCCTGCTAAAAGCACATCTGCTATCTCTAAACCTAGCATGAACCTCTAATCCTACCTTACTCAATATTATCAGCTGTAATGCCCTCTGATAGAGTGCTTTTAGCTAAAGATATCAGAGCACAGGCCAATATAATGAATTAATCAACTTAAATGTTTAAATAAATGGTCTAGAGATCATGTGACAGGTCTACAGCACCTCTTGTTGTACTTCTTCCCAACGTGTATTGAAAGTCTCCAATTTCTCATTAATCAGTTCATCCAGCACTCTTCCATCGGTCAGTGTCTGAGCCAATTCCTTAATCTGGTTCCGATTGTCTTCCGGATGTTTCATAATTTTTCCAATGGACTGAAATGTAATAGAGATTTATTGACTTTGTAGTGTCTGAACATATTGACCCCTACAGAGCGACACATTTCATGACAGGTTATTAAAGAAAAAAAAGTTACTTTTTCTTAATTACATTCCTGTTTGTGACATGCAATACCCTTTAAATGACAAAATGGAGTATTGAAAATTATTTCAACTTAAAGTACTGGGAAAAAGAAACCTTTTGCACAGGCATAAGGCAATTTAGGAAACTTGCTTTTACCTAGGACTACCCTGACAAAGTATATTTTCAAATAATTTTAATTCAATTATCAGCTATATTACTTATGTATTGTATTCTTAAAGGGACACTCCAGAATTGTTATTGTTTAAAAAGATAGATAATCCCTTTAATACCCATTTCCCTGTTTTGCATAACCAACACGGTTATATTAATATACTTTTTATCTCTCTAATTACCTTGTATCTAAGCCTTTGCAGACTGCCCTCTTACTTCAGTTCTTTTGACAGATATGCATTTAGCCAATCCGTGCCCTCTCATTTGTAACTCCACGGGCATGGTCACAATTTTATCCGTATAACGCCCACTAGCTGTGAAAAACTGCCAAATGCATTGAAATAAGAGGTGGCCTTCAAGGGTTTAGAAATTAGCATATGAGCCTACCTAGATTTAGCTATCAACAAAGAATACAAAAGGAACAAAGTAAAGTTGATGATAACAGTGTTACAGACCTTTCGCCCTAACAAAACCTCAACAAATAAAATCAAACCACATCCTCTCCATCACAGTTAACCCTATCTTGCAATTACCCCAATTAAAAACTCTATCAAAGCATCAATAACTCTTTGTCTGCATAGTTAGCTCTAACTGCGACCCCTTTTACCCAATGGACCACTCCATGCATCATGCATTTTCCCTCTGTAAAGATTTCTTTTAAATGGTCTCCTGTCTCACAAATCACAAAAAAATATAATGAAGCTCTCCCAGGAAATAATAGCAGCCTGTGTATGATCCTGTTTCTAAAATATAATCTAACATCTATTGATATTGGAATTCCTTTCCAACGTTTTAGTAACCAACATTAGATCTTAGATGGGTTTTAAGATTCCTGTGGGGTTGCAAAAACAGTTCAAAACATCTTTTAAGAAGTGTGGTGATAGAGGAGTCTCCACTTTGGGGCTAGGTGCACATAACAGCAACAGTATCATAAACTGCAGATGATCCCAGAGAAATTAGTAGTTATCTCTATTACTAGGGAATTGCCACAGTACTTGGAGTAACTGCAATGTTGTATGGCCCGAATTGCTTTCAAGAAACTACTGAAAGCAACAAGTTAAGGGGACATTCCAGTCAAATTTGAAATGTACATAGATGAATTACATCTTTGAAAGTAAATATATTTACAATATTCATGTATTAGCGAAAATTCTTCTAATAAAAGTTGTCACTGTTTTAGTGTTAACATGTTTCTCTGCACGTGCATGTGAAGCATAGCTGGATATTCTCAGTGCACCAGCATTTTAAATACTTCAGCTGCTCAGAGAGCCAGTGGTGCTTGTATCATGTCAGCAATGTTGCAAACTAAGTCATTACCAAATGATACAAGCATTTAGGCTCTCTGAGCAAGTGCTGTGTTTAAAATGCTAGTGCACGGAGCATACTTACATATACTCTTGAAACAGCTATAGCTTTAACTAGAAGCATTTTTGCTAATTCATATACATTGCAAAAATGCTTTTATACAAAAGTGAAATGCACCCGTCTGAATTACAATTTTAGCTGGAATTTCCGCTTAAGTTAAGCTATCACAGAGAAGAGTGGTACTTATAGTATCTAGCTCCCAGTGTTCTGCCATGTTTGTAGTTTTTGAGCCCTGTAGGGTTGCCGCCTTGGCAATGTTTTCCTTGACAGATATGACTTATCCAAGCTGCAGGGCATGTACAGAGGAGAATGAATAGTATTATCCAGCAGCACTGTTTATGTTCCTCCCTGCAGTATGTGTAAATCATAACTGTTGAGCAAAACATGGCAAAAGTAGCAACACTAGCCTCTTATGTTAACCCCTTCATGCCGGGCTTCAATGCTTTTACAACGGCATGGAAAATCCTATCTTATATGGCATCCTGCAGCCTCCTCCTCTCCGGGAATGAGAAATTGGACCTGGGGGCATGCCTAGCAGAGTAGGCAGTCCCCCATGATACAATCCCAGCCTTGAAATCATGTGATCGCATTGACAATCACATGATTTCCTTTTTCAAGCGAATGTTTACATTGGAACATTGTTCCAATGTCAAACATTTGCCCCCAGGATAAAGGGGTTAATGATTATGGCTGTTAAAAAGTGATCATTTGATGAACATCTTGTGTGTCCTGTTAAGTTCATCCCAAGCCATGCAAACATACACTTAGAGTTTCTGTGATCTCGTCTGGTCCTCCTTTGATATTCTCTGTTGCTTTCAACTTTCTCTCAACATCATCAAGCCATTGGTTTTCAGCTTCTAAATATGATAATAGTTCATGCCAACACGACCAAACCTCCTGAAAAAAAAAGCATGAATTATACATCTTGATGAGGCCATATAAAAAATATTTTAGACACTAGTATTAAAACCTGTTCTCAAGCCTCCCTAACAGGCCAGGTTTTCAGGATTACCTTGGGTGAGAGCAGGTAAAATAACCAGGTATACTAATCAGCTGATTATTTCACCTGTGCTCCAGTTCAGATATCCTCAAAATCTGGCCTGTTAGGGAGACCTGAAGACTGGTTTGAAAGCCAGTGTTTAAGAGCAAAGTAAGTAAACAATGCAGTGAAACTAAAAATAATAAATTATTGCTGCAGCAAATGTGCACACAAATGCACTGCAGTATATGTTAGTTCTTTATAAATAAACAATAATAATAAACAGTAATAATAAATTTAACAAAAAATGGCCGATAAATGATATAAAACCAAATAGCTGAAATTTATTCTTTTGCAGATTAAATTATTTGAAGTCAATGGTTTAGAAATAATGCTATTGTCAAAAATAAATGGCCTAACTTTTATAAAGGATAAAGTCTTGGCAGCTGATTTATCAAGTAGAGATAAATAATAAATATAATCTCATAGAAGATAATAAGAGAAATGCATTAAATGCTAGTGTTATAATTTATTTTCTCTTTTTTTTTCTTCTGATCAGTTACTATTTTTACTCTAAGTAGAAATCTCTGAAGTCTTCAAGTTATATATTTATGTGTTTTTTGGGCCATTAAGCCACTCCACAGCTGAAGGTTGTGCAGAGAGTTACAGGTAGAGAACCCAGTACAGGTTTTCGCCAGTCTCAACTTCACTCACCTTCAGCTAATACATACTAATCAATATTTGTTAAAGGGACAGTTTACACTAGAATTTGTATTGTTTAAAAGATGGATAATCCCTTTTTACCCAGTCCCCAGTTTGCATAACCATCACAGTTATATTAATACACATTTAACTTCTGTGATTACCTTGCATATAAGCCCCTCCAGACTGCCCCCCTATTTCAGTTCTTTTGACATACCTGCATTTTAGCCAATCAGTGCTGACTCTTAGGTAACTCCATGGACGTGAGCACAATGTTATCTATATGGCACATATGAACTAACACCCTCTAGTTGTGAACAACTGTCAAATGCATTCAGAAAAGAGGGGGCCTTCAAGAGCTAAGGCATTAGCATATGTGCCTACTTAGGTTTAGCTTTCAACAAAGAATGCTAAGAAAAAAGCAAATTTGATGATAAAAGTAAATGGGAAAGTTGTTTAAAATTGCATGCCCTATCTGAATCACGAAAGTTTATTTTTGAGCAGACTGTCCCTTTAAATAGGACGTGCTAGCTCTGTAAAATAGAACCTATGAGAGACAGAATAAAAGACTGATGTCTAAGGGTTCTGAGCCTTTAAATGGACATGAAACCCACATTTTTTTTCTTTCATGATTCAGACAGAGCATATAACTTAAAACAATTTTCCAATTTACTGCTGTTATCAAATTTGTTTTGTTCTCTTGGTATCCTTTATTGAAGGAGCAGCAATGCACTACTGGGAGTTAGCTGAACACATTGGTTAACCAATGACAAGAGGCATATATGTGCAGCCAACAATCTGCAGCTATCTCCCAGCTCCTTAACCTACATAGGTATCAATTTCAGCAAAGGATACCAAGAGAACAAAGCAAATTACATAACAAAAGTGTATTGGAAAGGTGTTTTTCTATGTTGTTTAAAGTTTGCAGTTGATGAGTGCCAATGAGAGGGGTATTTCTATCACACTATATATATACAGTAAATACATACACATGCATAAATATACATACATATACATACATATATATCTATACCAAATAGCTGAAATGCATAAGCATACACATATTTACAAATGCAGAACATACAGTATAGCTGAAAGACGTAAATTAAAATAAATAATATAGTATTATGCTATAATAAGTCTTCAGCATACATTTCTGCGTGAGATAACAGACTGGCAAACCTCTCTAAAAATTATAATGCAGAGCTGCCATACATGTTACATGAGTCTCCCGACACTAGGTCACTAGAAAACTGTGGAATAAAAACAGCCTGTTAGCTGCAAATATTTGCTTTCAACCTGAAATCTTTTATCAGTGTCTCAAACTGAGTTTTATTTTGGCAATATTAGCCTGAGACCTTTGCTAAAAAAAAAAAAAAAAGATATTCACTAGTGAGTGATATATTTTTACTTGATCTTTAAAACACCTGTATCTTCCACAGGAAAAAAAAAACAATAACTTATGTTTGTGCGAAACTCTGGACAGCGATCTGATAATTAGTATTATACGACCCCTTTTGGAATGCTCTGAAAGCAATTTTTTACCTTCACAGACATCCCAACTCTCCCTGAAGTTTAGGGAGTCTCCCTGATTGTAATAGCGGCTCCCTGATGCCAGCAAATGGAATGCAATCTCCCTGAAACTCCAAGTACCATGATCCAATGTGGCCCAAATCCGGAAAGTGTATTCTTTAAGGAATGCCTTTAGTTGCTGGGACGTTATAGAACCCTTAAAGCATGCATCACTAAGAACCACCCCTCCCCCACACTGATTTTAATAAAATAAAAACACAAATAATATCTTATTTACTGCACATAATTAAACTTTGTATTCTAAAATATTTTAGCATTCAACAAGCGTGCGATCACTGGAAAATAGGTTTGTTGTATGTGGTTGTGCAGTAAAGCTACTTTTTTTAATGTGACTTTAGTGGGAAGCTACTTTAATGATAAGTCTCTATCTTATGTAGGGTTTCAAGGTATCCAGTATATAACTAGGAGTGGGGGGGGGGGGTTGCGTGGCAGTAGCGGGTGAAGCCACCTCCCTGAAATGAGTTTTTGCAGGTTGGGATGTCTGCCTTCAGAACTGTGCATCTCAGTAAGGGGAGTTCCCTAATTGTCTATATATGAAAGAGAGACACTTACATTACAATATAATAAGCTGATGATTTCTCTCCATGCTGGTGAGATATTTGCGCTAAGGCCTTAATAATCAAAGCATCGTGGTGATGGACATATTTTAAAAAGGGATCCGTTGTGTAATTGAGATTGGTTGTGAAATTTTTAAAAGATCTGAAATCAGTGTATGAAGGCAATCTCACCAAGAGGCGTTTTACTATACATCCCTATGGGTGCTAATGCTTTCCTAACACTGGCAATATTTTCAAAGCAATATTGCCTACTACATTGAAGGCGTAATGTAAATCATCCCTTTACACAGTATTGATTAGCTATATAATTTACATGTGTTAACAGAAACAACCACTTTTGCTACAATACAATAATAAAACTAGGACATAAATAATACACTTAAAGGTGCTGGGGATTGTGGGTATATTGAACATATGTATAGAATATTTTGTTTATATGAATTTTATAGCATAATGGTATAATATGTATTTTAAAGGGAAAGTCTTCTTGCTTTTGGCATTTTTTTTATTATTATTTTTATTTAGGAAGAAGATTTTGTGTTTGTGATCTTAACATTTCCTAGAATACAGTAGCCTAGACTTTCTAGTTTTTTTTATTGTCTATATAAGATCTCACTGTACTGAACATGTTACAATATATAATAATTGAATGATTTGGTCAGATTCAGATGCATACCATGGTTTTTAGCTGATATAAATAAACCCGACTCATTAGTTTAGGGATATGTCTCATCACAAAGTCTGAACATATTCTTGCAAGACATTTGGAAGAATGATAATAAACAATAAGATAAGCCATTCTTGGCCCATTAGAAAATCTGAAGGAGGGGAAATTAGCTAGAAATGGTCAACTCCTATGGTGATTCTGAGAAAGTGCTGATCAGCAGCAGAAATTTCAAAATGAAGATAAATATATTTGAGGTCAATCATCATTATAAATGTTTGCAGAGGAAAAATCCATTCTGATGTTTCTTGTTACATGCTTTTAATGCTGTAAGTTCTTCAGTTTTGGATTTTAAATGTTATTACAGATAATTACAATATAAAATTCTAGAATGCTCTATCAAAATCACTTTTTAATAATTTCTTGGAAACCAGAGACAGATGGTATTAAAAAGTAATTTACTTTTATCATTAAATTTTCTTTGTTCTCTTTTTTGAAAGCTAAACCTGGGAAGGCTCATATGCAAATTTCTAAGCCCTTGAAGGCCACTTCTTATCTCAGGGTATTTTGACAGTTTTTCACAGCTAGATGGCATTAGTTTATGTGTACCATATAGATAACATTGTGCTCATGCACATGGAGTTACATAGGAATCAGCACTGATTGGCTAAAATGCATGTCTGTCAAAAGAACTTAAATAATGGAGCAGTCTGCAAAGGATTAGATACAAGGTAATAACAGACGAAAAAAGTATATTAATATAACCATGTTGGTTATGCAAAACAGAGGAATGGGTAAATAAAAATTCTGGAGTAGACTGTGCACTAAAACTCTTAAAAATAAAATAACCAATGCTTGCAATTATAAAAACTGTAAATATTAATTCAAAATAAGGTAACAAATAAACCTATGCAAAAGTCTCTGATGACACCAAATTACTTGCTCCAACTGCTCTACTTCAATCTCTTGGGTAGTCTATAAGATTCTAAAAGATACTAGCATAATGTGCATGAATGTTTATGTTTTTAACTGCAATTATATATTTGGGTAACTGGATATACTTGTCCACAGATTATCTGAATAGCAATTTAGGGCCAAATTACAAGTGGAACGCTAAATATCGCTTTGATAGAAGTGATATTTGCACGCCACTGTGAAATACCAGTGTGCTGGTATTACAAGTTTTCAGCAATGCGAATGCGACCTCACATTCACATTGCTAGGAAGCATTGCGCTCACAAGAGCCCACTTCGATAGCATCATTCTGAAACAGCATCAGAACTTCAGCACCAGCAAGAGTCCATGAGCTAGTGACGTATGGGATATACAATCCTACCAGGAGGGGCAAAGTTTCCCAAACCTCAAAATGCCTATAAATACAGCCTTCACCATACCCACAATTCAGTTTATCGAATAGCCAAGCAGTGGGGTGATAAAGAAAGGAGTAGAAAGCATCAACAAAAGAAATTTGGAAATAATTGTGCTTTATACAAAAAATCATAACCACCATAAAAAAGGATGGGCCTCATGGACTCTTGCCAATATGAAAGAAATGAATTTATCAGGTAAGTTCTTACATAAATTATGTTTTCTTTCATGTAATTGGCAAGAGTCCATGAGCTAGTGACGTATGGGATAGCAATACCCAAGATGTGGAGTTTTCCACTCAAGAGTCACTAGAGAGGGAGGGAATAAAATAAAAACAGCCATTTTCTGCTGAAAAAAATAATCCACAACCCAAAAAAATAAGTTTATTTTCATAATTGAAAGAAAAAAAATCAAAAGCAGAAGAATCAAACTAAAACAGCTGCCTGAAGAACTTTTCTACCAAAAACTGCTTCCGAAGAAGCAACTATATCAAAATGGTAGAATTTAGTAAATGTATGCAAAGAGGACCAAGTTACCGCTTTGCAAATCTGATCAACTGAAGCTTCATTCTTAAAAGCCCACGAAGTGGAGACTGATCTAGTAGAATGAGCTGTAATTCTGAGGCGGGGCCTGACCCGACTAAGAAAAGAAGTCCGCAAAACTGCCTTATCCTGATGAAAAATCAGAAAAGGAGACTCACAAGAAAGAGCAGATAGCTCAGAAACTCTTCTAGCAGAAGAGATGGCCAAAAGGAACAACACTTTCCAAGAAAGTAGTTTAATGTCCAAAGAATGCTTAGGTTCAAATGGAGGAGCCTGTAAAGCCTTCAGAACCAAATTAAGACTCCAAGGAGGAGAAAATTGATTTAATGACATAAGCCTGTCATACGAACTAAAGCCTGTACAAAACAGTGTATATCAGGAAGTATAGCAATCTTTCTGTGAAATAAAACAGAAAGAGCGGAGATTTGTCCTTTCAAGGAACTTGCAGACAAACCCTTATCCAAACCATCCTGAAGAAACTGTAAAATTCTAGGAATTCTAAAAGAATGCCAGGAGAATTTATGAGAAGAACACCATGAAATGTAAGTCTTCCAAACTCTATAATAAATCTTTCTAGAGACAGATTTACAAGCTTGTAACATAGTATTAATCACTGAGTCAGAGAAACCTCTATGACTTAGTACTAAGCATTCAATTTCCATACCTTCAAATTTAATGATTTGAGATCCTGATGGAAAAACGGACCTTGAGATAGTAGATCTGGCCGTAACGGAAATGGCCAAGGCGGGCAACTGGACATGCGAACCAGATCCGCATACCAAAACCTGTGTGGCCATGGTGGAGCCACCAGCAACACAAATGATTGCTCTATGATGATTTTGGAGATCACTCTTGGAAGGAGAACTAGAGGCGGGAAAATGTAAGCAGAATGATAACACCAAGGAAGTGTCAGCACATCCACTGCTTCCGCCTGAACATCCCTGGACCTGGACATGTATCTGGGAAGTTTCTTGTTTAGATGAGAGGCCATGAGATCTATCTCTGGAAGACCTCACATCTGAACAATCTGAGAAAATACATCTGGATCGAGAGACTACTCCCCTGGATGTAAAGTCTGGCGGCTGAGATAATCCATCTCCCATTGTCTACACCTGGGATATGCACCGCAGAGATTAGACAGGAGCTGGATTCCACCCAAGCAAGTATCCGAAATACTTCTTTCATAGCTTGAGGACTGTGAGTCCCACCCTGATGCACCCGCTGGCCTAATACTGCCTGCAATTTGCAAGACGTAGTCAATTGAAAAAAAGACTAAACCCCAGGTAAGAAATACATTTCTTAAAAAAATGTTTATATTCCCCAAATATGAAACTGACAGTCTGCAGAAGGAAATACATGAACCTGACTCAAGGCAAATATAAGTACAATACATATATTTAGAACTTTATATAAATTTATAAAGTGCCAAACCATAGCTGAGGTGTCTTAAGTAATAAAAAACATACTTACCAAAAGACACCCATCCACATATAGCAGATAGCCAAACCAGTACTGAAAAATTTATCAGTAGAGATGATGGTAAATTGAGAGTATATCGTCGATCTGAAAAGGGAGGTAGGAGATGAATCTCTACGATCGATAACAGAGAACCTATGAAATAGACCCCAATTGGGGAAATTATCGTATTCAATAAGTGATACTCCCTTCACGTCCCTCTGACATTCGCTGTACACTGAGAGGAATCAGGCTTCAACAATGCTGAGAAGCGCATATCAATGTAGAAATCTTAGCACAAACTTACTTCACCACCTCCATAGAAGGCAAAGTTTGTAAAACTGAATTGTGGGTATGGTGAGGGCTGTATTTATAGGCATTTTGAGGTTTGGGAAACTTTGCCCCTCCTGGTAGAATTGTATATCCCATACGTCACTAGCTCATGGACTCTTGCCAATTACATGAAAGAAATATAAATTTATATGTATATGCTGATTTACATATATACTGTATTTATTTATTAATATGTGTATATACAAATATTAGCACATAAAATATATATATATATATATATATATATATATATATATATATATATATATGTGTGTGTATATAAGCATATTCACATACTGTATATTTACTGGGAACACACAGTTCCCCATACACCGCAATGTAAAGGCACTTTTCAGTGCCGTCTTTTTCTTACACCCCACTCCCACCAAATTTAACCTCAAAATACTGCCTAGTGCAGTAATTTTATAAAGAAATAAGCATGCTGCCATCTTTATTTTCAATAAACTACACTAGACAGTATTTTGGTGCCATTTGGGGCAGATTTTTAAAATTAACAAGAGATCTGATCTCTGGTTAATTTAATAAGTGCTAATTTCTACACTTGTAATGGCTGTTTAATTATCCCACGCCCGCAAATGGGCAAATTTGCCTGTTTAAGGGTGCACGATAATTTAGCCCTCCCCTTGTAATCCAGCCCTTACTTGTTTACATTTAGTAACCATAGTTACACATATGTGTCCGTGGACTTTTGGGTTTTAGGAGTCTTTGTTGAACTGGAAATAAATATTTAGCCCTCACATTCTCTGATTACCTGCTGTTATAATTAAAACTGGTTGCTGTGAAGACCAGGCTGCAATTATAGCACTAGCTGTTTAGTGCCAAATGAAAGTATGCATTTTACTATCACTATTTTTATTTAATTAATTCATACAGAATCACACTATGCAGCGTCACTTTTCTATGCTTCTAAAATAATGACAGACTTGCTACTTCTGAAGGTTTCTGGAAACACCATCTTTGATTTACACCATGCTACAGAATTGCCTTTGCTGTTTCCTATTTGCTACATTTGAGATTTCCAATTTTGCAATGCACTTATGGATAAAGAATATTCTGGTGGGCAAGAATAAAATTGTGTAAAAGAGAAAGAATGTAAACTTGAGATTTTATTTATATAATTCAGAGAAAGTAACATATTTCTTCCTGCTACTCACTTAAAAATGATGGAATATAGGTAATATAATAACAACAACATCTTAAAAGGCACTCTGCAAATACTTGCTTTGAAACTGGAATCTGCTACCCAATATCTCAACTAGAACATTCTTCTCAAGTAATACTAGCCTTTAACTGTGTATTTGCAATGAGTACTTTTTCTAGGTCAGCAGACTAACACTGAAACTTTGATAAAAGCAGACATAGGGCTCAATGTACTAACAATGCAAACCTGCTTTCTGGAATGTATAAAGTAGAGGTCACATGATTGCTTCTTACCCTCTCCACCACTGGTGGCAGAGATAAAAAAAACAAACACATTTGTTAGGGATGATTGATAGGGCTTGCTGAGGGGTGGTGTTGCATTAGGACGTCATTGTGCAATAGCATGTGTGGGTGGTGGACAAACACTGTCTGTTGCCTGTATGCAAATATTCCCTTATCCAATACTGGGAAAGGTTCCTGCCTTTTAGTATGTAGGACCCATAGTTTTAATGAGTTATATATTGCACCTTGAAACAAAACAGGTTTTCTTTTATCTTTATTTTCCTTTGTATCAATTGGATCTTTTATATACCTATATTTTGGATAGGAAAAATCTTTCTTTTTTTGCCAAAAATTAAATAACAGCACCATCAACCTTTGTTGGGGATGCAATAAATAGTATCTTAGAGTGGAATAAAATATATCGCCCCATTTATCAAATCACACCATACTTGTGTTACAGTTTGGCAAATCGCAGTTCCTTTAAGAGTTTACTTTTAAGAGTTGGCGAACCACGTCAGGTAATAGAAATTTACGTCTCCATTAAGATATTTTATCCGGCATATACGTTTTACATGTATGGTGAGGCTACTAGCAGTGTCAGGCTGAGGCAGCCACCAGCAATAACTGAATTATAGTATATTCTGTTTATTGAGCTAGTAGTAATACCTTGTTGGAACGTTTACTTCTATTCAAAGAATCCTCATCATTTGAAACAAATATAGTTTAACTGTTGGTATTCATTTACAACAATTTCTAGCTATGGTTGTGACCATAGAAGATTATTAGGCGAGTCAGGCTGCTCTAGCCGTTCAACAGTGATAAAACCACATTTATTCAATGCCATAAAATAAGCTTATTTCTGGCTTCATTTTGAACCAGTAAAATCCCTCAAGAGGATTAAACCTAAAACGTTTGTTTTTTAATTAAATAAATAAATATTTTTGCCGGCTAAGCAAAGGGAAGCTTTGTTTTATTAATATTGAAAATGTTTCCCTCTACTAATTTGTCTTGCCTTTGATTTTTTTTTTTTATTTATTTTTTTATTCTTGTTTTGTTTTGGCAATTAATGGTATTACAAGTAGTACATAATTAAGGGAATTTTTTTTGTTATTTGATTTTTTTTTTAACTTTATTATCATTTTGTTTGAGTTTTTACAAGATGGCTACAATATCTGCATTAGAAAGTGTTGTAGTTACTTACATCATAAGTAACAAAAGTAAAGATTTTGCTTGTGATGTTCATGAAAAAGAGAATCCTTGGAAATATGTCCAGGATTTATTTGAAAAAGAGATGACTTTCTCTAAAAAAAAGTAAAAAATTAAAGGGCAGAGCAGTAGCAAGTATGTTTGCTGCATGCTTGGCAATGAATGCCAAAATAGAAGTTTTAAATGAAGCCCTTCAAAATTCTAACGTAAATTTAATTCTCAAAGAAAAAGAAATTGACCAGAAAGAAAAAGAAATTGACAAATTGGAATGTAAAGTCAGTTTCTTAACATCACTTAAGGATGAAATAAAATGCTTAAAAGAAAAAAGTGATGAGGACTGTGCTACTGCACAAACAGAACTTAAAATGTGTAAGGAAAATTTGATTAAAACAGAAAATGAAATGGATAATATAATTTGTGAAAATAAAGTTATCCAAAATAAACTTACACAATCACAAAGTGTACAAAATACTCATTTGCTACAAACTTTGAAAAAAGATGCATCCACCCAAACATATTCATTGAATAACTGTGACAAAGTGGGGGAAACAAGGAATGTAATTTTATTTGATAATTCCAACAAAACTGATAAAACAATCAATTTGATTTTAAAAGATGCAGTGAATAACTATAATGCAAATTCAGTAAACATAGGTGAAATCACTGTTTTTCTAGCAACACCTGTGTTATGCCCTGCTACCAGAGGCAATATTTCAAATACTGTATCTAACAACCACTCCACACCAATTTTAATTACTACAATGCCCAATTCAAGTTTTATAGCAAATTCAGGCCAAAATTGCACAGCTCAAAAAGAGTGTGATAAATGTGTATCTAAATTAACAAATGATATTGTAAAAGTGCCACAGTTACACAATGATATCTACAGTGATTTGCTTAAAAATGAGAACATGGATCTCTTCAAAATATGTTTGGGGAATGCATTAAAAACTAAAACAGATATTGTAGTTAAGGTTTTGGAACTTGACATATTAACAAATGATTTACAGAGCAACAGATGGGTGGAAATCATGGATACAATTAATGGTTTTAAAGAAAAACAGTATTGTTATGATCTACAATGTAAACCTGTTTTTCCTAATTTCTTGGAAAAACAGAGGTACACTTGGAGTTTGGATACATCCCATGGTTACCAAAAATCATATGCAAAATGGTTACATGATCTAAATCTATTTTCTACAAAGAGTATTTTTCAGCTCCAACCCAACACATGTAACAAATAGAAGCATGGAGGAATCTTTCTTACAGAGATAGGTGGTATTTTTACAGCAATGGTGAGTATAATTGTATTACCATTGTTCTTGGAACTACTACAGCCTTTAATTAGTTCTAAACAAACATTGTGCCCAAGGGGGGGTAGAGAGATGTCTTTCAGGGAAGTGTCCTCCTGTCTGGGCACTTATTTGTTAAATGGTTAAACAGTTAAAATAGGGTGTGCCTACCTTAGAATAGAACTACCTAGTGGTGGTCCTGAGGCACATTCACCCTTTGTCTCCCAGGATGTATACAAAATGTTCTTCCTGTTTATTTATTTTTTTTTTTTGAAAGATCTCACTCCATTGTTTGTTTTTGTCACAGACCTGAGATCAAAATAGCATGTTATCACACCCCTAGGAAAAATAATCTTAAATGATTTTAACAATATTATGTGCTCAAAATATTTTGGATTGCTTTAGAGCACTTTTATAAAATTTAAGAGAGGGATGTCCAAGAGATGTTTCCAAAATGTAAATAATAGTTGTTCAATTAGAAAAGTAATTACATTTGTTTTGTTTTTTTTCTAGAAAAATTGAAAACCAGTGATGGTTATCTGTAAATGCTTCCTCAAAATCCCAACAGCTGAGCAGAAATGCAGAAACAACATCTCCAATGATATTTCATTATAGTTACTGTACTTATATTCTATGCCTGTTAATAATAATAGCTATCACAATTAATGGTCATTCTTTGGATAGACTCAGTAACCAAAGAAAAAGCAGCATTGCAGCATGTTATCACTGAAAGTTGTAAATATGTGTATCTTAATTTAGTTTTTAAATATGTTATGATAAATTTTAATTCAGACCTACTTTATCATGCAGAACTTCCATTCAATATAAATAATTAACAGAAGCTCAATATCTCCATATAGGATGGTATCCCTTTCTCATTAAAATCCAAACATTAACTACATTTATTTTTTTTCTTTATTATTAAAGCCCAAGGAAAAGATTAATTATAAATTAGTATTTATCCACAAATCCTAATGATTAATTACATATATTTATTAAAGCAAAGTGGGATTCCAGTTTTAATACCATCTCTATAAGGTATTGAGGTTCTGATAGAAATGTGTCTTACCCAGTACATTTATGACCTTAAAAACATCATGAATACCATGATATAAAATAATATACATAATAGGTATTAGACCATTTTAGGGAAGTCAGGTAGACATCTGGTTTAAAGTGTATTATACTTCGTGTAGAAGGTGTAGGGAATTTTTTTTTTTTTGTGTTTATATGTTGGTTAATATTTTAATCGGAGTAACATAAATATGTTGATTTTTCAGTTATAACCTATATGGTTTTGTGTTCAAACCTATTAGGTGTGAGATGAATGTCAAAAGAGAATATAATTCTCAGGAGAATAATGGCAGTATTTGCCTCTCCAAGATTTGCGATACCAACACCACTGTCAATAACTTTGATTATGCCAAGCAAGTTTTTTTTTTCAACTACTGAAGATGTGCTGTGTAGATCTGGGACTTCTTTGCTGATGATATTACTTCAAGATAGAAAATAACATCCCAGAGACAGAAGGAAAATGGAAGATTCAAGATCCTGTCACAACCTATCACAAAGACACTACCAACATCCCTGAAGGAAGTATAGTGCAGCTATGCAAGTGGATCATCAAAAGGGGTGCATTTATGTTACAGAGCCAGGGACCCACATCATTTCATGGTGACTACAGCATGAGAAGAGGCCACCACAGGTTCCTGTGTTCACAACATTTCCACTGAATTTGAAACCCTTTACTTGCATGTGCATATACTAAGAAAATAGACTTGTGGCGCTGCAAGGTGATAACAGTTTACGAAAATATCACCACTTATCTAGCAGGCCCCTGTGACAAAAGAAAAGAAAAACTGTTCCAATACGAAAGTGTATACGTGCCTTTGCCCTCATAACAAACGTTTGTACAAGAAGGTGTCACTTCAGTTTTAAGACGTACAAAATGGACTGATGGATGTACAGATCTTGTCCTACATAAGGATACCAAGCTTCCAGATGCCAGCACCAGTGTCAAATAGCATAATTAATGCTATTAGCTAGTCGTGTTAATCTTTGCTAAATTAAACTTCATCTCCCGGAACACATTACCATGGGTTATAGCATGATACTGTACATAATACTTTGTAATAATGCATAGGTTGTCTAGTAAGGGTCTGATCATGGGAGAAATACATAAGCAAGATACATAATGTGTGGCCATTGGCTAAAGCTTTCAAGGCCACAAAGCGGGGGACTGTTACAGTTTGGCAAATCGCTTATGTTATAGTCCCATTTCAATGTATATATTGTATGTATGAGCATATTTATGTATTTGTATAATATTCTAGTCATAATATTAGCCATGAGAAATATAGAAGCTGTCTATCTTTCTATGCTCTATTTTCAGTTACAAAAGCTATGAAGTCTTTTGTTTACTGCCCTGTCTCAAGAACAGAAGCCATACAAGCCTTTTTGTTTACCATGCCCTGTCTATCTCAAAAAGAATCAAGATATGGTAAACAAAGGAGTTATTTTCTCAGGCTTACTCCCATTCAATATAGTCACCAAATGTTTACATGTAAATAGGAGTCTTTCATGTACCTGTTGGGGTGTGGATGGTAGATAACAGGTTATCATGATTTATAGCTGTCCACCCCTACAATAGCCCTATTTACATGTAAACAGCTAGGACCAATGGAATTCAGTTTTCCAAATATGGTGAAGCGGGAAACAAATTAACCAATTGCATCAAAGCAATACTAACAGATGGGACAATTCTGAATATATAGAACAAGATTTAGTCAGGATTCAGGAGAGAGAGGGGAGGATGAGGACAGGAAGCTAGCAGAAACATCCAGACTGTTCACAAGATAATCCCAAGGTACCTATGTCATGTATGTTTGTGTAAATGTATATTTGTAAGTAAATGTTAATTGTTATTGTCTTTAGGCCTATGCATTGAATATTATGCCATTTTATGTTTTATAGCTGATCTAATAAATAATTGTGTATTTTGAAGCCAACAGTAATTTTAAGAGTCTTATTGCATTGGGTTATTTATCAGTTTCTCATCTATATGTGTATTTTTGCAATATTTTAAACTAGAACTTAGTCAGTTCTATCTATTAATATAATATAGAAATATTTAATCCCATAGCTACAGTTTGTACATTGTAAGCCCCTTTTTAGCTAAATAATAAGCCAGATTTCATATAATTTATGCCTTGCATGGTCAAGAAAACATAAATATATATCTGGATTAGTTAGACTTTAATTGTTAATTCCTCAATGAGCCATAAAAAGCTGTGTAAATAAACAGATATATTTTATGGACGTAGTTATATTGTCACTCTGGGATAAAATCAGAAAATATTGCATAAATATATATATATATATATATATATACATACACGCACTTTACAAGTCACATTAAGGATCTAAAATTCCTCATATTAAATAACATTTAAGAATAAATAAATATTGTACTCTAAAATTATTACTTTTAAGAGTTGCAAACCTGTCCACCTGTGTTCATGTACAATGGGCAGCAAACATAGATCATTTAACAATTCACAAGGAAATCCTTGTCAATTAACCAGAATTTGCTATTTTGAGGGTGTTTGAACTTTTGCGGTCAGATTGATCAAAGCCTCCAAAACAGCTTCCCCTGCTTAATAAATGGAGCCCATAATCCAGAAAGATTATTGGGAAAAAAAAATGGTGATCGCATTCAAGTATTCTCCCCATAAACTTCAATGGAGAGCGTGGAAGAAAAAAACACTTATCGCTAGTGCACTAACCCGACAGGAGTTATTCATATTTTACATTCTAACGTTCTTTACATACACAATTTTTTTTATTGTAAATATATAACTATATATATATATTCTTTTTCTATCTGAAGTACATTGGAATTTAAAATATGCGTGACACGATTTGTGTTTTGTGCTTTAGGTCTAATTTGTTGTCAGGTTAGTGCAGCTGAAGAATTACAAATCTCAAAGCGCTTTCTTGAAATATTAAATATAAAATATAAAAAATATTAATCATATTGATTAAAAATTATAATTCAGATACAGACCAACATTCCCCAAACATCTCAGCATTATTCAAACATATATATATATATATATATATATATATATATATATATATATATATATATATATATATACACACACACACACACACACATTATAGATGGGCATTCAGGTTCTAGCATCCAATACACAAACATCCAAAAACATTATTGGATAACAAGGATACAGAAAGAATTATTGCTTAACGGGACACTGAACCCAAATTTTTATTTCATGATTCAGATAGAGCATGCACTTTTAAGCAACTTTCTAATTTACTTCTATTATAAATTATTCTTCCTTCTCTTGCTATCTTTATTTGAAAAAGAAGGCATCTAAGCTAAGGAGCTAGCAAATGTTTGGGTTCAGAACCATGGACACCACTGGTTTATTGGTGCTGTCCAATCAGCAAGGACAACCCAGGTTGTTCACCAAAAATGGGCCGGCATCTAAACTTACATTCTTGCTTTTCAAATAAACATACCAAGAGAATGAAGAAAAATTGATAAAAGGAGTAAATTAGAAAGTTGCTTAAAATTGCATGCTCTATCTGAATCACAAAAGAAAAAATTTGGGTACAGTGTCCCTTTAACATAACTGATTCGTTCATTGTTCATGCCGTTCTGCATCAAAAAGGTGCGGGGAAAGGAGGAAGGAGTGTTCAAGCTTTGAGGGTTTCTCCAAAAGTCTATATAGGGACACTTCTTTGTTGGTGAGTGTTAGTCAGATGAGTCAAATTAGATTACACTATATCCAGGCTTTTGAAAGGCATTTATATACAAATGCAAAACCTTAGTGTATTTACTATTAGCTATTGAATTGAAAATGGTTTAGTCTACTTTACATATTTCAATATAGCTTTTGCAATCCCTCTTTCTTATTCCTACATATTTTCTATTCAGATTTTCAGACTTGATTGAACAGAGCTCTTAAAAAAAAGATCAAATGCACACCTGCAAAAAATCATTCAGTTATTCATTGATGAAGAAACAGTTTTGAATCTAAATATATCTTTTATACTTGTAATCAAAGTAAACACATTTTAGCTATTAAAAAAAAGCTGTCACCAGATCTGAAAATGTGTTCATAAATGTGTATGGTGTATCATCATTATATTACAATGTATCTTATAATGCTGGGTTGTTATTTTTTTCCCTAGATGTTGACAAATCTTTAGGAATACTTTCTCATGGCTCATGAAGAAATAAAAAATGACTAACCTCAAGTGTTTCACACTTTCCAGTCAATCTGCTGCAAAGTCTCTCATAATTGGTGACTAGAACAGCAAGTTCTTTCTTTAAGGCTTCATGGGCTGTAGGGGGAGCTCTTGCTATAAAGTTGTTCACAGAGTCTGTCAGTAGATTAACTTTATCTTTCTTCTGTGCCGCTTCTTCTCTTGCCCTCTGAAAACACAAGAAGTTATTTTTAGCATTTTAAAAAGAAAACATTATTTGCCTAAACCCGTCCTAGACAAAGAAATGAAACAAACAGAAATGAATGGAACCAGACATATATTATTTTAACAAAGTAAGCAGTTCCTTACAATGAACAGGTAATTAGGGGAAGTGCCTGTAAAATACCAAAGACACATAGCTTGGGGTTGGGTAGTATCACAATTTTGGAACCTGAGGTTTTCTTTTTCTGAATTGTAGATTCCTATTATTGATTGTTGGTATACATTCATTATAATGTTTGCATTCAGTAATTTTATATATACATTCCAGGCATGTAAAACATTACTATAGCGACTGAAAACGAATGCAAAAATGTTCCTGGTCCCTCTTGACAACCAGACACTATGAGAGATTGAGACCCTTACACAGACTGCTCTTCCATATGTATGCATAGTATAACAGCAATAAAAGGGACATGAAACTCAGCATTTTTCTTTCACGATTCAGAGAATACAATTTTAAACAACATTCCAATTAACTTATAATCTTTAATTTGCTTCATTCTTTAGATATCCTGTGTTGAAGAAATAACAATGCACATGGATGAGCCTATCACACGAATCATCTATGTGCAGCCACCAATCAGCAGCTACTGAGCCTATTTAGATATGCTTTTAAATTAGGCTATCAAGAGAATGAAACAAATTAGATAGCAAAAGTAAATTAGAAAGTTGTTTAAAATTGCATACTCTTTCTAAATCATGAAAGACAAAAATTGGGTTCTATGTCCCTCTGTGCCAAATTGCAAAAGTTCTGCCTACAAAATAAAAGTTTTAAAAATCATTAAGGGCAGTTATTGTGTTATCCAATTTGCATTGTTTTGCAATCCAAGGACATTCACAATGCTTGTTTTGCATCTTTTGGCCACTTATTGACAGTTATAGAGTTGCTTTTGCTTCCAATGCACACAAATATTTGTGATAAACCCGATATCACTGTACTCAACTATTAGCATGCCACTCGTAATCTGGCCCTCAATGTTTTGCTAACATAATGACCATGGCTAGCTGTGTCTACTCCAGCAACAAGTCAGGATTGGCTTTTCTAAAAAAAGGCAGGTGGTGGGTAGAGAATGGCTATTTAAAAAATAAATAAATAAGCAAGCAAACAAGGTGTTAATAAAAAAAAAATCAAATTTACCAAGTGTTATTTTATTTCATAACTGTAGTAATGTCTTGTAATCAAAATGTGTTTACTGTATGTTTAAGCTTAATAAAGCCATTGAAAAAAAAACATGTAATCACTGTTTTTTTGATTAAGTAGAATGGTGCTGAATTTGAAAATCAAGCAAACCTTCACATTCATTGGAAAGACCCCAACTTTTAAAAGTTTTATGTAAAGACTCACAAAGCAGGGGAACTCCAGAATAGGAAAGCAGTCGATAGACTAGTGGTAGGAAATGAAGATGGGTGGTGAAGTAAAGTCATTAGATGACTAAGGGGGTATGAAGGTGTAGAGTGCTTTGTAGGCTAGAAAAGGGATTTAAAAAGTTATATTCAAAGTTAAGAATAACAACGATAGTGATGATACAGATAATGAACTTTGGTATACACATTTTGAATGAATTGTCTTTATGCAATGTTTAGCTATTTTAGAGATTAGTGGGTGCAGTTTTGGTGTACATTGATAGGTTATAATCCCTAAGTTGGGAGTTTTATTAAAAAAATGCTTGATGATCAATAATAAATAATATTGTTTAAAGAGATCAACATATATCTGATCATTTCATGGTGGTATGATTCCAATGGTATAATATAAATGTAAGATATAGAGACAAATCATTGAATAAATGTCATTGAGTACTTTTGGCTGCATTCAAATTGTTGTGAGTTCACATGCATAGGGGATGGCAAAGGTTTTCATAGGTTTTTAATGCGGTTTTTGAGTTAAAACACATTCCACATCATATCTCAGGTGTGAACCAAAGGCTTGGGCTAACACCTGCTATGAAAACCAAGACCCCATATTGGATTCATTAGATTCTTTCATAACAGCTATGTCGCAACTATATGATGATCGGAATAAACAAATAACTGCAGAAACAATTATTAGATCCCTTAGACAAAATAGAAGACCTGTAGAGGATTATATTATAGAATTCAAAACTTGGGCAAAGGACTCAGAATGGAACAAAGTTTCACTTAGAAATCAGTGCAGACTTGGACTGTCAGACATGATCAAAGATGAGTTAGCTAGAACTGAACTACCTAAATCTCTTGAATCACTTATGGCCCTAACTGTCTCAATTGCAGCTAGTGTGACAACGGCCAAAGCAATAAGGCCTGATAAAACGGCCAGAGCAATACGGCTGAGAAACACGTTGCTAAGCATATTAAAAAAAAACCTTTTTTACCAACTCAGATGTCCTGCTTTTAGAATTAAGCATCTTTGTTCATTCAAACTGCTAACATCAAATACCAGACGTTACTTCAGCATTTTACTAGTCACACCAGCTGCAGTAATCAGTACTGTGTTGTAATTGTTTGTGCTCTACTCCCGAAACCGGTTACAAGACAGACTGGTGTCCTAAGGATTTTATCTTCTGCGGATCCTGTATCAGCCTTTTAGCCACACATAGGATACTGACTGCTGTATTAAAGGTCAGCCTGTCTGACTGCACTTTTTTCTCTAAAAGTGCCATCACACTTGTGAGTACCTTTTCACCAGATCACCTATTGCATTGCTTTTACATTGCTTGAAAATACTACACTATGAGGCGCTTTCTTCCAGAACTAAAATTACCCCATCAGGGAAAAGGAATTATTAGCTATACGTGCATCTTTAGAACACTGGAGACATTTATTAGAAGGCACTAAAATTCCTATTCTAATATATTCAGATCATAGGAATTTGCAGTATCTAAAATCCAACAAAACTCTCTCAGCTAGACAACTTAGATGGAGCTTATATTTTTCCCATTTTTAATTACTACATTACATACAGACCAGGTAATAGAAACGTGAAAGCTGATGCACTTTCTAGAAAAGATAACAGACCTGAAATGGATATGGAACCAAGACCTTTTATTCCATTTGAGAATTTCATTGGATTCACTAATGAACTTAAACAATTAGTTAAAAGTAGTTTAGACAAATATATGGATATTGCACTAGATCAGTTCACGAGTGATTCTCTAGGGTTTTATTTTAATGAGAATTCCTTGTATGTACCTCCTGATCTCCGTGATACTGTACTTCATTCAATACATGACTCCACCTTAGCATGACATCTTGGAATATAAAAAACCCTACATTTGGCTCAACGCTCTTTTTGGTGGCTAACATTAACTAAAGACGTCACCAAATATGTACAAACATGTAAAATATGTACTATATCCAAAACAGAAAGAAATAGACCTTATGGTCTACTCATGTTCCTACCTATCCCAGACAAACCCTAGAAAGATATTTCTATGGACTTCATAGTGGAATTACCCAAATCTGATAATAACAATACAATTTTTGTTGTGGTTGATATTTTAACTAAATTAGCTCATTTTATACCATGTAAATCTTTACCTACCGCTTTGCAGACTGCTCGTATCTTTCTAAATAACATGGGTTACCATCATCCATTACATCTGATAGAGGTTCTCAGTTTACCTTGAAGTTCTGGAAGGAATTATGTCATTCCTTACAAATCACCCAAAGATTGAGTACGGCATACCATCCGCAAACCAATGGCCAAACAGAACAAAGAAATCAGTGGCTTGAACAATATATTCAATGTTATTGTAATCAACAACAGGGCAACTGGACTAATTTGTTATCCACTGCTGAGTTCGCTTATAATAATTAAAATAATTCTTCAACTAAGCAAACTCCATTTTTTGCTATTTATGGATACCACCTGACTTACCATCTTCTACCCCAAAGACTCAGTAGTTGTCCATTGGTTAATGAGACAGTTAATTCCATATCCTTCAATTTCAAAGTTTTATAGGATAATATCAAACATGCTCCAGATAGGCAGTGTTTTTATTACAACTCTAAGAGAAGACCTTTCCCTGCTTATGCAGTTGGTGATAAGATCTGGCTTTCTTTGAAACATCTTAAGGTTGTGGCCCCCAGTAGGAAGTTCACTAGCCTTTTTATTGGGCCTTTCTCTGTGACAAAGGTGATCAACCCTAATGCTATTACCCTTCAACTCCCTCCTTCTTATAGGATCCATCCAACATTTTACACTTCTCTCCTGAAACCTTATCAACCAATGCATGACAACCCAGAACCAGATGCTGCTGCTGATGCCGTCATTATTCCAGATGAGGAATATGAGATTGACAAGATTCTGGACTCTAGAAGGTACCGTAACTAGCTACAGTATCTTATCCGTTGGTCTGGTTATGGTTCGGACTCCTTGGAACCGGCAGCTAATTTACATGCTCATCGCCTATTGGCTCGTTTCCATTTGAAATACCCAAGTAAGCCTTGCTAGTGACCCACTGAGTGGTTCTTTTTGAGAGGGTGTCATGTTATACTGTCCCTTTAAATCTTCCTGGCTCTCTGATTACCATCTCATGAAAAGCTGTGACTTCCTTTCATCTATGGTTGGTAATTTTGTTGCTTAGCCATTTGCAGCTTGTAGCCAAGATCTCTAGTATATTGTGCTTTAGCTCTCAAGTAACTTGTTGTTAAACTTTAGCACCTGCCTTTGATTTTGCTTTCTACCTCCAAAACTCTTCCTGTGTACCGGATCGACTCCTGAGCTTAATCTCAAGTGTTAAGACCTCCTCCAGTCTCACGTTGCTCATTCCTGTCAGCTGACTTCCATCTCTGCTGAGAGAGAGATAGAGAGAGACACTTCCATCGGCTAATTTATAGTATTGTTCTGAACTTCGGTCTCCCCTCTGCACCATCTGGCCTTCACTCTCTCCTGCCTTCTAAGACATTGATCATTAACCTTGTTGTTCATAGTAGCAGCTATCTTAATCTTTTTTTTTTTTTAAATAATTTTTATTGAGGTAAACGCATAGACATTGCTACAGTAACAAGGTAGAGTAAACTTCAAGTATAACTTGCACATTTTCAGGAATTATACATTTTCATTATATGCCAGAAATAAGAACAGAACATTAACATCCCAGTATAAATTCCCTGGGCAGCTCAGGCACAGTATACAGTAATCGGTGCAGGATCAAACAAACCCAATATTTGGGGAATGCTTATAATACACAAAATTGAAGTAGAACCCTCTAGAAACAGTGCAGGGCTAGAGCCCTTAAAATTTAAGTAGCAATGCCTGTCATACACAAAAGAAAACATAAAAGATAATACCTCATTTTTTTCTTGTTACAATAGCTATAAAATGACGTGCATCCTCCAGATACTTCGAAGCCACTTATGGACTTCCATTCGCTTTAATAAAACTCGGTAGGAGGAAGATTGCACAAACCACTATTTGACCTCTAATAACATAAAGTCACACACACACACATATATATATATATATATATATATATATATATATATATATATATATATATATATATATATATATATATATATATATATATATATATATATATATACACTCCACAGCTAGGTGGCACTGGAAAGAGTAAAAAAATGTGAGCTTCTGGGAGAAGCACCTTCAACGGGCTGGAAAAGCTCTATAAGAACTATTGTGCTCACCCACTGCGGAGCGATTACAGGTCATTGATAAAAAGTTATATAATAGGGCCATTTTATATATATATATATATATATATATATATATATATATATTTATTAAGGATAGGCAGAAACTTCCTAACTCTGCCTGAGATTGTGGAAGGTGATTTAGCGTGTGGCCTACCACCATCTATGTAGGTATATTCCCTGTACGTAATGTGAGAAATATATAACTTTATGCCTACAATCAAACATAAGGAGTATAAATAGATAGCCAGGTACAAAATGCCTGACATTCAGAGTTAAATACATACACAAGTGAAACATGTGGAGGAGAATACATTCACACCCCCTATAGGTACCATTGACCTTACTATTACAATAAATATACAGAATATCACAAAGAAAAAAATGTGAAATAAATGTGATAACAAAAATCATAAAAGGAAAACCAAATAAAGTTCTGAATCAAGGATGTGTCTGTGTCCTCTGGATGAGTTTTTCAGCTTGTTAGCATTCCTCAGTGAGATCCCATAAAAAAGGAAACAGAAAATTGCAACATACAGGGAGTGCAGAATTATTAGGCAAGTTGTATATTTGAGGATTAATTTTATTATTGAACAACAACCATGTTCTCAATGAACCCAAAAAACTCATTAATATCAAAGCTGAATAGTTTTGGAAGTAGTTTTTAGTTTGTTTTTAGTTATAGCTATTTTAGGGGGATATCTGTGTGTGCAGGTGACTATTACTGTGCATAATTATTAGGCAACTTAACAAAAAACAAATATATACCCATTTCAATTATTTATTTTTACCAGTGAAACCAATATAGCATCTCAACATTCACAAATATACATTTCTGACATTCAAAAACAAAACAAAAACAAACCAGTGACCAATATAGCCACCTTTCTTTGCAAGGACACTCAAAAGCCTGCCATCCATGGATTCTGTCAGTGTTTTTATCTGTTCACCATCAACATTGCGTGCAGCAGCAACCACAGCCTCCCAGACACTGTTCAGAGAGGTGTACTGTTTTCCCTCCTTGTAAATCTCACATTTGATGATGGACCACAGGTTCTCAATGGGGTTCAGATCAGGTGGACAAGGAGGCCATGTCATTAGATTTTCTTCTTTTATACCCTTTCTTGCCAGCCACGCTGTGGAGTACTTGGACGCGTGTGATGGAGCATTGTCCTGCATGAAAATCATGTTTTTCTTGAAGGATGCAGACTTCTTCCTGTACCACTGCTTGAAGAAGGTGTCTTCCAGAAACTGGCAGTAGGACTGGGAGTTGAGCTTGACTCCATCCTCAACCTGAAAAGGCCCCACAAGCTCATCTTTGATGATACCAGCCCAAACCAGTACTCCACCTCCACCTTGTTGGCGTCTGAGTCGGACTGGAGCTCTCTGCCCTTTACCAATCCAGCCACGGGTCCATCCATCTGGCCCATATAGACTCACTCTCA
Organism: Bombina bombina; assembly: GCF_027579735.1. Taxonomy (NCBI): domain Eukaryota; kingdom Metazoa; phylum Chordata; class Amphibia; order Anura; family Bombinatoridae; genus Bombina; species Bombina bombina. Next base: position 752,488,464 of record NC_069501.1, on the reverse strand, counting down.
TTTCATCAGTCCATAAAACCTTAGAAAAATCAGTCTTGAGATATTTCTTGGCCCAGTCTTGACGTTTCAGCTTGTGTGTCTTGTTCAGTGGTGGTCGTCTTTCTTACCTTGGCCATGTCTCTGAGTATTGCACACCTTGTGCTTTTGGGCACTCCAGTGATGTTGCAGCTCTGAAATATGGCCAAACTGGTGGCAAGTGGCATCTTGGCAGCTGCACGCTTGACTTTTCTCAGTTCATGGGCAGTTATTTTGCGCCTTGGTTTTTCCACACGCTTCTTGCGACCCTGTTGACTATTTTGAATGAAACGCTTGATTGTTCGATGATCACGCTTCAGAAGCTTTGCCATTTTAAGAGTGCTGCATCCCTCTACAAGATATCTCACTATTTTTGACTTTTCTGAGCCTGTCAAGTCCTTCTTTTGACCCATTTTGCCAAAGGAAAGGAAGTTGCCTAATAATTATGCACACCTGATATAGGGTGTTGATGTCATTAGACCACACCCCTTCTCATTACAGAGATGCACATCACCTAATATGCTTAATTGGTAGTAGGCTTTCAAGCCTATAGAGCTTGGAGTAAGACAACATGCATAAAGAGGATGATGTGGTCAAAGTACTCATTTGCCTAATAATTCTGCACTCCCTGTAGTGTGAATCTGTAATGGCACTTTGAGGAAGTAGTTGTTTTTTAACAAATGACTACTCACATTTGTTGGAGCTTTCGACTAAGCTCAAGGATATGCGCACTCCCACTTTATACTGATGGGAAAACAGTACACTAGGCAAAACTAGGATACAAATTTATTTTAAAATATATAAAAGCGTCACATAAGCCTTGATAACACCACAATGTAAGGGTACAAAAGCAGATATGCTGTAACAAATGCTTCAAATCGCCAAACTTGCAAAGAGGTAAATGGATCAGCAGGAGTGTGACAGCCGAAACCAAAACCTCTTTAGTAGCAAGACAATAGCGCTAAGCCCCCAGGTGTCCTGGCTAGTGTAGTGACGCGATAAAACTCAATATAGAACAGTTCAGTTCCTTTATGACTTTTGTTATCACATTTATTTCACCATTGACCTTACTGTTAGTAGTACATTAAGGCATATTAGGACTCAAGCATTGCTCATGATTAATATCTAGTATGACCTTGTACTTCTTGAGACCCCTACACCTTAGCCAAAGCAAGTATAGGAAGCATAGCCTAAATATTAGTAAGCAGTCAGACCAAAAAAAACTAGTAGGGTCTATTGATACTAGCTGCTTCTCTCTAGCTCAAGCTCCAGGCCCAGGGCGATAAAAGTAAAATATTATTTACTTTAGAATAGTTGGTTTTGCAATTCTCCTTGTTAATCCAGAGGGCAGGCAGTACGTTACTGGCTACTCATACATAGCACTACAATGGGGAACACACTAAATAAAAAATTATAGAAAAACTCATATAAGTTATTAAAGTGTGGTGTGTGATATGTATGTGTGCAACATTATTCTAATTGTTGTAGAAAGTATGACACTTCAATGCGGCAATCATTCACCTAAACAAGCAGGCTAAATATTCATTACATAACTTATAATATGAACTGGACTAACATAAACCATTGCATGCAATAAAATAAAGAAAAATTACATTCTACCTGCAGCTCTGTGTCTACTGTAATGTCTAGAGCACTATTTTGTAGGTACATATTACTTATGGGGCAGGCCAACCAGCAGTGCTAGCAAGTGGCTAACTATAGATGAAAGTCTCAAACTATGAGCTCCCAAATTCCCACTATGGGTGAGGACAATGGCCCACAGTGTAAAGATAAAAAATTGACAGCAAACGTCCCACTGCCCCGGCCATAGACAGCAGGACATAGCTATCAGGTGGGTCTGGAAGGTTCAAGGACAACATGTACACACTTGCATAAGGCTATTGTATATTTATGTACCTGGCATGAAGCCGACCCCTCTGGAAATAAGTACAACATAAAAAAAAAAAAACAGAAAACACAGTGTCTAAGCTATGCAATTCAGCATCAGACTGGTAGTTATTCACTGATAAGCATATGAATATCCTACATGTGGGTAAATACAGCAGCATCTCAACCAGATGAAAGTATAGAGAGACTCTTCACCTCAGCTAGGCAGACCCACAGGCATCTTTCCACTCATCCTATTCTGGGATGCTGATGTGGGAATACACCACAAGGCTGTGCAGGTGTGGCCAGCAAACCAGATCTTGTGAGCGGGTCAGTTCACAATGTGTATAGAGTGCTAGTAGAGGGCATAACAGATGTTAATCTTATAACATGGCAATATGAAAAGGCTATCCACATCCCCTCAGATAATAGACAGAGTCAGCCCACTCCTTTTTTGCTGCGCCCCTCAAAGTCCCAGAGCACCTGGCCAGCCATCACTTGATACCAGATAGCCACAAACCTGCATGCACAAAGATCATTCACCCAGTTTAATGTAGCCACACAGAGCAAGGCATCTGCATTGTCTTTAGAGCAGGCACCGGCCCTTCTGCGAAGTAGACTCTGTCTAGTAGAATGCTGTCTGTCGCTCCTGGTATAATTATCAAGAGCCTGTAAGTCACAGCACTGCAGGTCACTAGTACCTCCCGACTTCTCCACCTGCACCACCCTGGCTCCAGGTCGCTCCGTCTGACACAACAGAACCTCTTCCGCAATTTTTACCTTCTGTAGGTCAGGTGCGTTGGTGATCTCAGCCGTGCAGAGTAATGGGGCATCTCCATTTACAACCATACTATGGCAGAGTGCTGTGAGGTTGTCAATCCTTTAAAGGATTTTATACGGTCTGTGCGGCTTCAGAGGTGCAGCATGTGAGTCAGCTGTTAGGAGTTACCTTTGATCTGTACTCTCTACAAAATGTCGGCAATTCAGCCGTATCTATACTATATCTGCCCCATCATTTAGGGCCGCAGGCTTCCGAAAGCTTGCATGAATAAAAATTGTGTAGCACCGGTGGTGGCATAAGCCTCAGCACTCTTTAAGCTAGCATGTTGCACAGGCACATATTTCTTTTCTGAGGCATCACAGCCTTTCAGTTACTTGAATGCTTGATGATTGCTCTCATAGGTGCTGCATCATAGTGGAGTTAAGTATTTTTGGGCCAGCTGGTAAGAAGAGCCTCAGTATGTTGCGACCATCTTGGTCAGCGGCTTGCTCCACCCCCTTATCTTAATCTTTTAATACTTTTGTTCGCTAACAAGCAGCTCCGCTCACTATCTTAGGCAGTCTCCTGCCTGGGGTCATAGTTTTTGGGCTGCTTGCCAGCATATATAAGCGCTGTATATACTTGTGTTGGTTCCTGACTTCCTTGTCACTAATATCATTAACACCATTAATGTTTTACTAACTATCAGAACCTAAATATTACAGGGTTATTTTTGGTAACTATATACTGCAACATCTGTTTATTGAAATACAGGTTTTCCAGATTATTGGGATTACTTATAAGTATATAAATAACTATTTCTATGTTGTCAATAGCAAACTATGCAGTTGTGATCCTTAAATATATATTTTGTCACTCCTCTCAGGGAACTTACTCTTGATTCTTACACATGCTCCCATGTATTACTCAAATACAGGGTGACAAAAAGCATGCCTGGAGCCAGTCTTTACCTATGAAATGCATTGTAGTGCACAGTCAGATGTGAAGACGAATGAGATAAGTGAATTTAGATTTGCCTACCTAATGTTTTTCATTTTGTGCAGTGCATTTCAAGGGTATTTATGTTAGATCAACAATTATCATGCAAAAACTATGAAAACATGTTTAAATAGTGCCGTTAACATCTCTTAGATAAAATCTTAACCACACCACCTATATTAGCCCCTTCCCCTTTGTGGACTGTACAAGGACGCCTTACCCATGGGTCCCTTCTGCCCAAAACACACATTTTTATTGCAAGAAAGCCAGAAAAGACAAAAAACATGCATACAGTGACCTTGACACCCAACAGAAGACCAGTAGGATCACCCACTCTAAACACTCATACACTATATCATACATCCCTGTCCCTTACCCATACCCCACAAGCAATCCAGTATAGACAAACAGCACACTACCTAGTGCAGGTGGTAGAGGGCCACTGCAAATGCCTCTCAATATATCCACAACAACAAACATCCACAGCACCAAATAAAGAGGAATATTCTTGTCTTTATGTCATTTATTTAGCTTACAAAAAGCATATAGACACACAGCACCAAACAAAAGCAATGTTTTGGGGGTATTCACCCTTAATCATGCTAATCATACCCCACAAGCAAGAGATTTAAGAAAGTTGATGATTTAGGGATACTAAATGGTCATAATCTCAAAACATACCAAATGGTCATGATCTCAAATAGGAAAGTGACATTTTCAGAAATAATTTGCTAAAGAGCTTCTTTACAAAAAAGGTGGCTGATTCATGACATTAATTCCCACAATGACTAATACATTAAGGAAATCCAAGAATGCTTGAAATATACTGTACATAAGGCTACCCTGAAAATAAACAAATATTTTATATAAATATGCAGACTAGATGGACCTTCTGCCATGAAAATATATGGTTCTGTGTTTACAAAGGTATGTCCATTTATAAGAGAGTATCTGCCTACTGAGATTATAATGAATAATTATTTAAATTTAATTTTAATCATTTTACAGCCAACCATAGTACCTAAACAAATGTAAGATGTTCTCCCTTAATCCAGAAACATTGGGTGTTTCCATAATCTTGGTTGAAGCCTTTGTTCTTTATTTTCACTCAACCCCATAAAAAGTGGTTCTTGATGCCCACCTTTATTCATCCAGTTCAACTTCTTTTAGTTGTGGTCCTTTACATTACTCCTTGTGTGTGTGTGTGTGTGGGGGGGGTGAAAAAGCATAGGAAAACTAATGTTCATCTACAGATTTTTTTATAATTAAACATAATGTAGAGCTGAATTTGGTTGGGGATGAATGATCCCAATGGCAGAATGATATTTTGGAAAATAAATCCATACTAGGGTGGAATGGTGTAAAGAATGGAGGATCCCAGGTATCTTGTAGTAGTATAGAATTCTATCAGAATTCTATCGGAATTCTATCGGAATCTAAGGGACGCCATCTTGAATGACGTCATTTAAAGGAACCTTCATTCCGAAGAAGAAGTCGTAAGAAGTGGATGCTCCGCGTCGGATGTCTTGAAGATGGAGCCGCTCCACGCCAGATGGATGAAGATGGAAGATGCCATCTGGGGGAAGATTTCTGCAGGCTTGGATGAAGACTTCGGCCGCTTGGATGAAGAGTTCTGCTGACTTCGATGAGGACTTCTGCCGCTTCATTGAGGATGGATGTCGGCTCTTCAGAAACTGTAAGTGGATCTTTGGGGGTTAGTGTTAGGATTTTTTAAGGGTTTATTGGGTGGGTTTTATTTTTAGGTTAGGGTATGGGAAGTAATAGAGCTAAATGCCCTTTTAAGGGCAATGCCCATCCAAATGCCCTTTTCAGGGCAATGGGGAGCTTAGGTTTTTTTAGTTAGGTTTTTATTTGGGGGGTTGGTTGTGTGGGTGGTGGGTTTTACTGTTGGGGGTATTTGTATTTTTTATTTACAGGTAAAAGAGACAATTTCTTTGGGGCAATGCCCCACAAAAGGCCCTTTTAAGGGCCATTGGTAGTTTATTGTAGGTTAGGGTTTTTTTTATTTTGGGGAAGCTTTTTTATTTTCATAGGGCTCTTAGATTGTGTGTAATTAGTTTAATTATTTTATTTTTTATTTTGTGTAACTTAGTTGTTATTTTTTGTAACTTTGTAATTTTTTTATTGTAGATTTAAATTATTTGAGTAGGGTTAGGTGTTTAAATATGTAATATAGTTAACTTAATTTGTAGTTTAATGTAGTTTTAGTATAACAGTTAGGGTAGATTAATTATTAGTTTAATATAGTTTAATGTAATTTAGTATAATAGTTAGGGTAGATTAATTAATAGTTTAATATAGTTTAATGTAATATAGGTTAATTTAGTTTATGGTGATGTGGGGGGCTGGCGGTTTAGGGGTTAATAGATTTAGTAATTGGTAGTGATGTGGGAGGCAAGAGGTTTAGGAGTTAATACCTTTAGTTAGTTGCGGCAGGGGTCCGGGAGTGCGGGATAGGGGTTAATAACTTTATTTAGTTGCGGCTGGGTCTGAGAGCGCCGGGACAGGGGTTAAACAGTTTAGTATAGTGGCAGTGATTAAGTAACAGTATACAAATAAATCTGTGAAAAAGCTGAATAGCAGCGAGATCGATGACTGTTAGTTAACAGTCCACTGCTCATCGCCCTGTATTTGGTGTGCGGCTTTTTGACAGCTTTTTTGTTAAATATGGAGAACGTATTCAGGTCCACGGCAGCGATGTTAGGCGATGTCAGACAAGCGTATTGGTGCCGTTGAATGCAAGTAAGTTGACAGCTTAATAAGTAGGCCTCTTGGAGGTAGATTTATGAAATGTCGGACGGACATGATTCGCTGTGGCGAACATGTCTGCCCGACATTGCTAAATGCTGACAGCATTCACTGTCGGCATTTAACATTGGACAAGCATTTCTAGTGAAATGCTTGTGCAATGCCGCCCCCTGCACATTCGTGGCCTATCGGTCGCTAGCAGGGGGTGTTAATCATCCTGATCTTAAGACCGCTGCTTCTTAATTTTTATTAAGAAAAACAGCTGCATCTGCAGCATGATAAATTTACCCCTTGGACTACTTGCCCAATGTACTTAGAGAAATATGACTACACTTTGCTGACGAGGCTCAAAGGAGGCTGAAACTATCATCTGGGACTGCCAAAAAGTGTGCAAAACTGCATGTAGTGTTATTTGGTGTATGCAACTATTTTCCCTAGGCTATGATAATCATGTATAGTGATGTCGCAAACCTAAAAATTTCGGTTCGCGAACGGCGGACGCAAACTTCCGCAACTGTACGCAAATGGGCGAACCGCCATTGACTTCAATAGGCAGGCGAATTTTAAAACACACAGGGACTCTTTCTGGCAACAATAGTGATGGAAAAGTTGTTTCAAGGGTACTAACACCTGGACTGTGGCATGCCGCAGGGGGATCCATGGCAAAACTCCCACGGAAAATGACATAGTTGATGCTGAGTCTGGTTTTAATCCATAAAGGGCATAAATCACCTAACATTCCTAAATTGTTTGGAATAACGTACTTTAAAACATCAGGTATGATGTTGTATCGATCGGGTAGTGTAAGGGTTACGCTCGCTTCACAGTGACAGACCAAGCTCCCCGTTTAACGCACCGCAAACAACCGCAAACAGTCCATTTGCACAACCGCAAACTCCCCATTGCCACGAGATAGATTTGATAGATAGATAGATAGATACATAGATTAGATAGAAAGATCAATAGATGCAATAGATACATTTGATAGATTGATAGATAGATTTGATAGATAGATAATTTCCCAGACAGAGAATTACAAGACGTAGCTTTCTATCTATCGGCCCAATGTCCGTCTGCCAAATGTCCGTCTGCCAAATGTCCTTCTGCATTTTGTCAGAGCACCGCGTGCAATCTACTGTGCCAACAGATATGAGTGGTCTGTCAAGTAGTACTATTCTTATCAGTTTAATACCTGTTACATCCCCTATCAGGGTACGTGTATATGGCATGGATTTTAGGAACCGGTAGATGGAAAAAGATGCTTGGTCAGTCCGGCCACGAGATAGATAGATTTGATAGATAGATACATAGATTAGATAGATAGATCAATAGATGCAATAGATACATTTGATAGATACGATAGATCAATAGACAGATTTGATAGATAGATAATTTCCCAGACAGAGAATTATAAGACATGAGGTCTAGGACCCATGGTAAGGTTACTTCCTTTTGCACAATCGAGTACAGGTTGGGGATTGCCTTTTGTGCAAAGAAATTTCGGCCGGGTACCTTCCACTGCGGTGTCCCCTATCAGGGGACGTGGTCTTGTATATGGCATGGATTTTAAGAACCAGGAGATGGAAAAAGATGCTTGGTCGGTCCTCCTACTTCAAATTTGGGGCACTGTGCGTGCAATCTACTGTGCCACCAGATATGAGTGGTGTGTTAAGTAGTACTATTCCTATCACTGTAATCCCTGTTACATGCCTTTTTTTTGTTTTGTTCTTTGAAGCCACAGTGCAGCACCAGAGGCCAGAAAAATTTGGCATTTACACATGCCTGAAAAATTAGGTATTGTTGCAGCCGCTGCTATAGCAGCGGCCAGAAAAATTGATGTTTGTTTCCCTGGCAGAAAGTGCCCTAAAACATTGCGGCTTGAACCCTAGTTGGTGGCGGATAAGTCACGCAAGTCATCCAGGATTCGAAGATAACATACAGCAGCTTGTGGACCATTTATAGCCCAAGTCAGATCATCTCATTAGGCCTTTTTTACTTGAATGTATTGCCCAATGTCAGTCCCTTCGGGATCCATCCCTCATTCATCTTAATAAAAGGTGAGGTAATCTAGACTTTTTTGACCTAGGCGACTTCTCTTCTCAGGGAAAATACCTCCTGCAGCACTGAAGGTCCTTTCTGACAGGATACTTGAAGCAGGGCAGGCCAGAAGTTCTATAGCAAATTGTGATAGCTCAGGCCACAGGTCAAGCCTGCACACCCAGTAGTCAAGGGGTTCATCGCTTTGTCGGATAGTCTGCTACCTGTTGGTCGAGTCGTTCTCTGAGGGTGGACCCCGAAGGGGTGTGGCGATGCATAAGAGTTAAAAAGCTCTGCATGTCCTCCATCAACAACATGTCTGTTAAGCGTCCTGTCCTTGCCGGTGTGGTTGTGGGAGTCGGAGGATTACTTTCACCTCTTCCCCTGTTAGATTCCCGTTGTGCTGTGACATCACCCTTATACGCTGTGTAAAGCATACTTTTTAATTTATTTTGGAACTGCTGCATCCTTTCCGACTTGTGGGACTTTGGTAACATTTCAGGCACTTTATGCTTACACCGGGGGTCTAGTAGAGTGGACACCCAGTACAGGTCCTTCTCCTTCAGCTTTTTTATACGAGGGTCACTCAACAGGCACGACAGCATGAAAGACCCCATTTGCACAAGTTTGGATGCCGAGCTACTCATGTCCCGTAACTCGTCCTCAGTGATCTCACTGAAGGTATGTTCTTCCCCCCAGCCACGTACAACACCACGGGTACCAGATAGGTGACAACGAGCACCCTGGGATGCCTGTTGTGGTTGGTCTTCCTCCTCCTCCTCAAAGCCACATTCCTCCTCTGACTCCTCTTCCTCACAATCCTCTTCCAGCGTTGCCGCTGGTCCATCAAGCAATGCTGATAAGGCTGTTTCTGGTGGTGATTGTGACCACAACTCTTCCTCTTCCTTTTCACGCTCATCTACGGCCTGATCCAGCACTCTTTGCAGGGCACGCTCCAGGAAGAAAACAAATGGTTTGATGTCGCTGATGGTGCCTTTGGTGCGACTGACTAGGTTTGTCACCTCCTCAAAAGGACGTATGAGCCTACAGGCATTGCGCATGAGCTTCCAGTAACATGGCAAAAATATTCCCAGCTCTGCAGAGGCTGTCTTAGCACCCCGGTCATACAAATACTCTTTAACGGCTTTTTAATGTTGGAGCAGGCAGTAGAACATTAGGAGTGTTGAATTCTAACGTGTCGGGCTGTCGCAAAGCAAGCACCTCACTGGCATGTTGTTTTGCCGCTGGATATCCGCAAAATTCGCCATGGCCGTGTAGGAACGCCTGAAATGGCCACACACCTTCCTCGCCTGCTTCAGGACATCCTGTAAGCCTGGGTACTTATGCACAAAGCGTTGTACTATCAGATTACACACATGTGCCATGCACGGCACATGTGTCAACTTGCCCAATTTCAATGCCGCCACCAAATTACTTCCGTTGTCAGAAACAACTTTGCCAATCTCCAGTTGGTGCGGAGTCAGCCACTGATCAACCTGTGCGTTCAGGGCGGACAGGAGTGCTGTTCCGGTGTGACTCTCTGATTTCAGGCAAGTCAACCCCAAGACGGCGTGGCACTAGTTGGCAAGTGGGCCTGGCACACACGCTGGCAGGCAGGCAACTGCAATTAGATTACACTAGCAGACTGATGTTTCACAGTCGAAAAAGTTTTTTTTTTTTTAAATATTTACACTACTGTTACAATAAATATGAGTGGTGGCACTAGTTGGCAAGTGGGCCTGGCACACACGCTGGCAGGCAGGCAACTGCAATTAGATTACACTAGCAGACTGATGTTTCACAGTCAATAAAGTTTTTTTTAAAATTTACACTACTGTTACAACAAATATGAGTGGTGGCACTAGTTGGCAAGTGGGCCTGGCACACACGCTGGCAGGCAGGCAACTGCAATTAGATTACACTAGCAGATTGATGTTTCACAGTCAAAATTACACAGGCAAAAAAAACAAAAAAACGACTGATGTTCTAGCCCTAAAAAGGGCTTTTTGGGGTGCTGTCCAAACAGCAGAGATCAGATGAGTCCTTCAGGACTGTAGTGGACACTGAATACACTAGCCTAGCTATCAATTTCCCTAAAAAATCAGCAGCAGCTACACTGTCCCTCCTCTCACTAACAATGCAGGATCAGAATGAATCTAAAATGGCTGCTGCCCAGGAGCTGGGAGGGTCTGGGAGGGAGTGTCTGCTGCTGATTGGCTGTAATGTGTCTGCAGACTGTGAGATACAGGGTCAAAGTTTACTCAATGATGATGAATAGGGGGCGGATCGAACATCACATATGTTCGCCAGCCGCTGTGAACGCGAACAAACTATGTTCGCCGGGAACTATTCGCCGGCGAACAATTCACGACATCACTAATCATGTATGCATCTTCCTGCTAATAGCCTGCGGGCTATGTGAGTGCAAGTACCTACTTACCTGCCAGAACTCACTCTACTGTGCTTGCAAAGGTGCATGGGACCTGCTTCCTGTAGTAGGCCCCGTCTTGTGTAGAATACCCTGACACAGGATCTGGATCAATAGTACATAGACAAGGCCAACTAGAGGAGGTTGCAGGATGAATCCAAGCAACACATGAGGGAGACTAATGACAAAGTACAAAGAGCAGGCCTGATCATGTTATCTCTTTCTATACACAAAGAGCAAGGTTACAAGTGAGGCACATATTTGCGCTTCCTCAAGCGTGTTTTCAGCTCTCAATTCTATTTTAATGCTCATATTACAGGTTGTAAGAAACAAATTTTGCCTTTTTTTACAGTAAAAAAAAAAAAAAAAAAAAACTGCAAAATTGCAATCAAAATTTCTCAATCCCCTTAGACTTTAATGGAGCCTCATTTTGAATTCAAAATTTCCCTGCCTCCAGCTTGCACTAACCTGAGCACAGGATTACTTTAAGATATGTATGTATTTCTATACATATGTATATCTTTATTTATATGTGTATATATGTATGTAAATACATTTTTACACATAAATACATATGTATAGAAATACATATATTGATATATTTATATTAATAAAACCATTATACATATATGCCTATGGATCCCCATGTAAATGCACTTTCTACCCATTTTTTCTAACACTTCACATCTGATAACTTTGTGCCCTTATAACGTTAATGCAATATTTTTAAGCAATAATTTCTATCAGACAGTGCTAATATGAGTCTTAGTGTACTGTGACATTTTCTTCCACTTTTTATTCAAACATAACAGTTAACCAAAGCTCTGAAGTAGCGATAACCCGATGAGTGTAGAATACGATTGCGCTCACCCTGTCGCATTTACTTTCAACTCTTAATAGTGCGCTACTTCCAACGTGTGCCAAGAGCCGAGACAAACTCAATATCGCGCCACTCTAGCCCAAAGTCTAATAGTTACAAATTGAAGTTAGTGTGCCACTCATTTAACAAGACAAGAATAAAATCACCTAAACAAGTTTTTTCAGCTCAAAATAGTAAGTGCTCTGTGAACAGTTATACTTCAGCTACTGTCAAAGAGCTGCTGGTGCAACGCCGCCCCCTGCAGACTCGCGACCAATGGGCCGTCAGCAGGGAGGTGTCAATCAACCTGATTGTACTCGATCGGGTTGAATTGATGCGATTCCTGTGCGCCTCATCAGAGCAGGCGGACAGGGTTATGAAGCAGCAGTCTTTAGATCGCTGCTTCATAACTGTTGTTTCTGGCAAGCCTGAAGTCTCACCAGAAACACGGCCCTTCAAGCTCCATTCGGAGCTTGATAGATAGGCCTCTGTGTCTGTTCATGCCAGATGAATGCTCCCTTGCAAGACCTAGGACTAGAATTCTGATTGGTTACTTAAATGGAAAGTCAATTAAATTTTTTGTATTGTTTTAAAAGATAGATCATCTCTTATTACCCATTCCCCAGTTTTGCACAGAAAACATGGTTATATTAATACACTTTTTACCTCTGTGATTACCTTGTTTCTAAGGGGCATATTTATCAAGCTCCGTATGGAGCTTGAAGCAACGTGTTTCTAGCGAGCCTTCAGATTCGCCAGAAACACCAGTTATGAAGCAGCGGTCTAAAGACCGCTACTCCATAACATGTCCAGCGTATTGCTCTATGCATTCAGCGAGGTCTGTCGGACATGATCTGCAATGTCAGATCATGTCCAACAGGCCTTTCATAAATAGGGGCCTAAGCATCTTCTGACTGCCCCCTGATCACATGACTTTATCTATTGACTTGCATTTAAGCCAATTAGTGCTGTTTTGTTAGAATCCACGGGCACAATGTTATCTATATGGCTCACATGAACTAGCTTCCCCTGGTGTGAAAAGCAAATACAAAAGTCAGTGATCATGGGGCTGTCTTTAGGGACTTAGAAACAAACAGAAATTTAGAGGTTTAAAGGTTATAAAGTAGTATGTTAATATAACCATGTTTTTTGTGCAAAGCTGGGGAATGGGTAGTAAAGGCATTATCTATCTTTTTAAACAATAACATTTTTTCAGTTGACTGTCCCTTTAAAGTCCCTTTAAAATGCGATGTGGTTAGTGAGGATATTTTGAGATAAAATATCTTCCTTTTTTACATAGAGATGATCAGGTGATATTTTTTAGCCAGTTTTTTACAGGGCTGCTGTTTCACTTTTTTTAAGTACTTCAATATTTCGGTATCATGTCCCTTTAAGGATTGGGGATCTGATAAGCAAAATCAGCTATTTCAGATACAAAAACACCCCTCTCTTCCCCACTCCCCCACTGGGTGTTTATTTTATATTTTTTGCTACCTACATTTAAAATCTATTGTAAATCAAATTTCAGGGAGTGACCCACACAAATTATATATTTTTTTCAGCAGGCCCAGCTGATTCACAATACGCTATTATTATATTTATAATTCATGGCATATGAGATAGTATCATTGTTTCTTAGATTTTAGTAAATAATAATGAGAATGGCCAAGTGACCATTGCTGTTACTACTAATTGTCATCAAAGGTAGTAACAATGTAAATTATATTACTCCCATTTGAAAGGACAGGCAATTATCTTTTAAATGAGGGGTCTTGGTGGTTTGTAGCTGCTATGGGAGCTGAGATCAAGAGGTTTAAAGTACATCCCCCCCCTTGCAGCTTCTTCCTGGTTCAGCCACTTTGTGACGTCACAACGTGCATAACATAGTGACATCACCAGCACTCCCATGAAGCCTGGGAGTTTTGTCTACTAGGCCACCAATGATCCCCCGGCCAGTAGTGAGGAGGATCACCGAAAACAGTGTTTGATCAACGATCCCCCTGCATGATGTGAAGAGCTTTCCATGCGTCTACAGGTAATGATGCGCATTATACATTTGTGAACATGCGACAGCTATTACCCAATCATAAAATGCATACTGTATATTTGTACACTTTTGTACATGCTCAGTACGAGCTGAAGCCTCAGAAAGTGTGCATATAAAAATGATATGCACATTTTGATAATGGAAAGGTTTTTTTTTTTTTTTTTAAATGCATGATTATCTGAATCATAAAACTTTAATTTTGACTTTAATGGCTCTTTAAATCTGCATCCTGGCCTATAACAAACTCAAACTATGATTTACTATTTATGATTGTTTTCCAAGATAGTATTTCATATCTGTAGTTTGTGATTTACATTTACATTTGTACTTTTCTGTGTAATTTCATTAATATCAGATTTAGTTAATAATAATGAGCTAGATGCCATTAAGCAAGAAAGTTTCCCATTCTCAGATTCTGCAAAATTGAAAGAAAAAATAATAATAATAATAAAAAATAAGCAGTTGTACCACTGAATTGCAAGCTCAGTCCATAAGAAACAAGTGAGCTTTGTATGCTTCATGTATTGTCATAACCACTTTTCTTTTCTTTTTTATTTAATTAGCATTTCATTGCTTTAAATAATAAGCCTAATGGGGACATCTGGACCTTCAAGGTTCCACTCTAATTAAACCATGTTTACCAGTTTATTATGAAATGCATCCTATTCACTGCACATATAATTATAGCCATTAGGACTAGTTAATTGAGACATACACTTCTGCGCTTTTCATGTACTTGAAAGTGCAGAATCATGTACTAATATTTATTATTATAGAGCATTATCATATTCCACAGAACCTTACATTGGTATTTGTAAAGTCCTATGTTAATTATCTCCCAGATTCAATTTTCCACATAAACTACTTACTACTTGAAATTTCAGCTTATAATAGAATGTTTGTAACATCTATGTTTACTCCTCAATGTCACACACGCATATACATACAGTATATATATATATATATATATATATATATATATATATACACACACACACACATATATACAAAACACACACACACACACTTATGCATGAATTATGTTTTTTTGTAAAGTATATGGAAGCAGCCTTGGAAAAATATAATGGATATGTATATGGAAAGTCACAATAGTCCTGTATGCAGGGTATAAACAGATGACATGCCATCTTTTTTGAATGGACAGACCACCAACTTCTGTATTGGAAAATATACACACAGTTTCTAAATCAGGAGGAACAAGCCTTTAAAGTATCCGTGGAGAACTAGTGAGTTTAATACTGAATATGGATGGAAACTTTTAAAAACATACAGAAAAATGCTGGTGACTACAGATTCTATTATCTGAGTTTTCTGCAAGATGGCAAAGACTGGAAGTCACTAGTTATTCTATGAAACAAAAGCAGCAATATGAGATATGTACATCATACACAGTGTTATCAATATTAGTATGTAAAACTTATATCTATATGAACCAAACACATTTTAAACATTATCTTTAGCATCGGTACAGATAAATACGTATACAGGGCAGTGTCTTTCTTTTATAATGTGGTTATCAAATTGTGAACATTGTTATAAATAACATATTATAAGTGTATTGGTGAATGAATAGCATGGTTTATGTAGACAGTTGTTTTACATCATGTTTTACAATAATAATTAAAGGCTACGGGAGTAAAACTGTCAGACTTTTTATGGTTTGTGATACAGCAGGAACATGCTTCATCATGCAGCAGTACCTGTGGCATAGACATGACCAGCAAATTAATATTTTAGCACCAGAAGTGAGTGTAGCCGTTACATCTGAGACTCCCCTAAACTCCTGCATGTGCTGTCTCTATACATTCGGTGCTGCAGAAGGATCAAATAACTTTTCCTGGATCAGCCTCATCAACCCACCAGTCTGCTACATATATACATATGTCTGTTTGATTGAAGGCATGCATTTAGTGGCCATAGATAGAAACCCAGGGAGGAAGAGACCTTGGCATGGTCCTGAGCTTAAACTATTTTGTCAAATGCTGTAACTAACTCTTCCATTTTTGTTTTTAATCTATCTGTGTGCTTGCAAGAGCGCCAGACTTTCTTTGTGTTGTGTTAATATTTTTGTTTTGAAATTTTCCCAACTGGCTTGGCCTGGCTATTCTGGGGTTAATTGACTTAGTTGCTAATAATTGTAAAGCTGTCTGTGATTGCTGGTGAGTAACTAGGGCTGTGAATTTTGCAGTGAAATGGGATGTGTATTAAATCTAGTTTTAAGGTGCAGTCCTTTTCCGTGTTTCGTATGTGTCTAAGGAAATTACAAAATGCCTGTGCTACCATTGTTTGTATCTCAGTCTGTTTGGTTGAAATAATGCATTGAGGCATTGTGTAGCTGTAGGTTAGGGGCCTCGGGAGGAAGAGTTCATGACTTGGTCTGGGGGTTAAACCCTTTGGCCACATTCTTTAACTATATAAATATATATGTACTTAGCTCTTAAGATGTGGTAATATTCCCAGTGCTTTTTTCAATATTAATATTAACGTAATAGAATAGTATTGTTGCAAAGGCAACTACAGACATTAGGAGTCTTGTAGGGAGGGGCTATTTCCCAGATACTAATCAGAGTTAAATGTTTATTTATAAAAAAAAAAAACAACATAATTTATGCTTACCTGATAAATTTATTTCTCTTGTGGTGTATCCAGTCCACGGATCATCCATTACTTGTGGGATATTCTCCTTCCCAACAAGAAGTTGCAAGAGAATCACCCACAGCAGAGCTGCTATATAGCTCCTCCCCTAACTGCCATATCCAGTCATTCAACCGAAAATAAGCAGAGAAAGGAGAAACCATAGGGTGCAGTGGTGACTGTAGTTTAAAATTAAAGAATACCTGCCTTAAAATGACAGGGCGGGCCGTGGACTGGATACACCACAAGAGAAATACATTTATCAGGTAAGCATAAATTATGTTTTCTCTTGTAAGGTGTATCCAGTCCACGGATCATCCATTACTTGTGGGATACCAATACCAAAGCTAAAGTACACGGATGAAGGGAGGGATAAGGCAGGTACTTAAAACGGAAGGTACCACTGCCTGTAAAACCTTTCTCCCAAAAATAGCCTCAGAAGAAGCAAAAGTATCAAATTTATAGAATTTTGAAAAGGTATGAAGCGAAGACCAAGTCGCCGCCTTGCAAATCTGTTCAACAGAAGCCTCATTTTTAAAGGCCCATGTGGAAGCCACAGCTCTAGTAGAATGAGCTGTAATCCTTTCAGGAGGCTGCTGGCCAGCAGTCTCATAAGCTAAGTGGATTATATTTCTTAGCCAAAACGAAAGAGAGGTTGCCGAAGCCTTTTGGCCTCTCCTCTGTCCAGAGTAGACAACAAACAAAGCAGATGTTTGACGAAAATCTTTAGTAGCTTGTAAATAATACTTTAAAGCATGAACCACGTCAAGATTGTGTAATAGACATCTTTGATGAAGGATTAGGACACAATGATGGAACAACAATCTCCTGATTGATATTCTTATTAGATACCACCTTAGGTAAAAACCCAGGTTTGGTACGCAGAACTACCTTATCTGCATGGAAGATCAGATAAGGAGAATCACATTGTAAGGCATATAACTCGGAAACTCTACGAGCCGAGGAAATATCCACCAAAAAAAGAACTTTCCAAGATAAAAGTTTGATATCTATGGAATGAAGAGGTTCAAACGGAACCCCCTGAAGAACTTTAAGAACCAAATTTAAACTCCAAGGTGGAGCAACAGGTTTAAACACAGGCTTGATTCTAACTAAAGCCTGACAAAATGCCTGAACGTCTGGAACATCTGCCAGACGTTTGTGCAAAAGAATAGACAGCGCAGAAATCTGTCCCTTTAAGGAACTAGCAGACAATCCTTTCTCCAATCCTTCTTGGAGAAAAGATAATATCCTGGGAATCCTGACCTTATTCCATGAGTAGCCCTTGGATTCACACCAATAAAGATATTTACGCCATATCTTATGATAGATTTTCCTGGTGACAGGCTTTCGTGCCTGAATTAAGGTATCAATGACTGACTCGGAGAAACCACGCTTTGATAAAATCAAACGTTCAATCTCCAGGCAGTCAGCTTCAGAGAAATTAGATTTGGATGGTTGAAAGGACCTTGAAGTAGAAGGTCCTGTCTCAGCGGCAAAGTCCATGGTGGAAAGGATGACATGTCCACCAGATCTGCATACCAAGTCCTGCGTGGCCACGCAGGAGCTATCAAGATCACAGATGCTCTCTCCTGCTTGATTTTGGCAATCAGACGAGGGAGCAGAGGAAACGGTGGAAACACATAAGCCAGGTTGAAGGACCAAGGCACTGCTAGAGCATTTATCAGCATTGCCTTGGGGTCCCTGGACCTGGATCCGTAACAAGGAAGCTTGGCATTCTGGTGAGACACCATGAGATCCAGTTCTGGTTTGCCCCAATGATGAATCAATTGTGCAAACACCTCCGGATGGAGTTCCCACTGCCCCGGATGAAAAGTCTGTCGACTTAGAAAATCCGCCTCCCAGTTCTCTACACCTGGGATATGGATAGCTGATAGGTGGCAAGAGTGAAACTCTGCCCAGCAAATTATCTTTGAGACTTCTAACATCGCTAGGGAATTCCTTGTTCCCCCTTGATGGCTGATGTAAGCCACAGTCGTGATGTTGTCCGACTAAAATCTGATGAACCTCATTGTCGCTAGCTGAGGCCAAGCCTGAAGAGCATTGAATATCACTCTCAGTTCCACCGAAGGGCGAGAAGTGGAATAAAGAACACGGCAGGAATTTAGAAGTTTTGATAACCTGGACTCTGTCAGGTAAATCCTCATTTCTACAGAATCTATTAGAGTTCCCAGAAAGGAGACTCTTGTGAGACTCTTTTCTTCGTTCACCTTCCACCCATGCGACCTCAGAAATGCCAGAACTATGTCCATATGAGACTTGGCAATTTGGAAATTTGACACCTGTATCAGAATGTCGTCTAAATAAGGGGCCACTGCTATGCCCCGCGGTCTTAGGACTGCCAGAAGTGACCCCAGAACCTTTGTAAAGATTCTTGGGGCTGTAGCTAACCCAAAGGGAAGAGCTACAAACTGGTAATGCCTGTTCAGGAAGGCAAACCTGAGAAACCGATGATGATCTTTGTGTATTGGAATGTGAAGATAAGCATCCTTTAAATCCACTGTAGTCATGTATTGACCCTCTTGGATCATAGGTAGGATGGTACGAATAATCTCCATCTTGAATGATGGAACTCTGAGAAATTTGTTTAAAATCTTGAGATCTAAAATTGGTCTGAAGGTTCCCTCTTTTTTGGGAACCACAAACAGATTTGAGTAAAATCCCTGTCCTTGTTCCTCCTGTGGAACAGGATGGATCACTCCCATAACTAGGAGGTCTTGAACACAGTGTAAGAATGCCTCTCTCTTTATCTGGTTTGCAGATAATTGTGAAAGGTGAAATTTCCCTTTTGGAGGAGAAGCTTTGAAGTCCAGAAGATATCCCTGGGATACAATTTCCAACGCCCAGGGATCCTGGACATCTCTTGCCCAAGCCTGGGCGAAGAGCGAAAGTTTGTCCCCTACTAGATCTGTTACCGGATAGGGGGCTGATACTTCATGCTGACTTAGGGGCAGCAGCAGGCTTTTTGGCCTGCTTACCTTTGTTCCAGGTCTGGTTAGGTCTCCAGACCGACTTGGACTGGTCAAAAGTTCCCTCTTGTTTTGCATTAGAGGAAGTCGATGCCGTACTCGCCTTGAAGTTTCGAAAGGCACGAAAATTAGTCTGTTTGGCCCTTGATTTGGACCTATCCTGAGGAAGGGCATGACCTTTTCCTCCAGTGATATCAGAAATGATCTCCTTCAAACCAGGCCCGAATAAGGTTTTCCCCTTGAAGGGAATGTTAAGCAGCTTAGACTTTGAAGTAACGTCAGCTGACCACGATTTAAGCCATAGCGCCCTGCATACTTGAATAGCAAAACCAGAATTCTTATCCGTTAGTTTAGTCAAATGAACAATGGCATCAGAAACAAAAGAATTGGCTAGCTTAAGTGCTCTAAGCTTGTCAAGTATGTCATCCAATGGGGTCTCTACCTGTAAAGCCTCTTCCAGAGACTCAAACCAGAAAGCCGCAGCAGCAGTGACTGGGGCAATGCATGCAAGGGGCTGTAGAATAAAACCTTGTTGAATAAACATTTTTTTAAGGTAATCCTCTAACTTTTGGAAAACACTTTAAGTCAAGTTAACAAGCAAAAAATAAAAACAGTACTGTGCCTTTAAGAGAAACAAATTTTGTCAGAATTTGAAAAACCGGTAAAAAAAGCAGTAAATCAAACGAAATTTTTACAGTGTGTATAATAAGCTAACATAGCATTGCACCCACTTGCAAATGGATGATTAACCCCTTAGTTCAAAAAACGGATCAAAAAAACGATAGACTTTTTTTTAACAGTCACACCAAACTTCCACAGCCTTGCTGTGCGCCTACCTTCCCCAACAAACGATTTTGGAAAGCCTAAGAGCCCTTGAGAGAGGTCCTATAGCATTCAGGGGACTCCTGGAGGAAGCTGGATGTCTCAGTCTGTAAAGTTACTGCGCAAAAAAAGCACTAAATTAGGCCACTCCCACTCATAGTAACACAGTGGAAAGCCTCAGGAAACTGTTTCTAGGCAAATTTAAGCCATCCATGTGGAAAAAAACTAGGCCCCAATAAAATTTTATCACCAAAGTATATATAAAAACGTTTAAACATGCCAGCAAACGTTTTATATTGTAAATATATAAGAGTATTACCACAGAAAGTAAGCATGATACCAGTCACTGTTAAATCACTATATTCAGGCTTACCTTACATAAATCTGGTATCAGCAGCATTTTCTAGCATTCACATCTTCTAGAAAATTTAACTGCACATAACTCATAGCAGGATAA